>NC_052048.2:86825943-87125943 GCF_903992535.2 Arvicola amphibius
GGTTGGTGAGTAGGAAACGGACCGGCCCCTGGAAAGAGATAATGAGTCAAAAGCAAGCTCAACTAAAGAACTGTTTGTATGGATGTGAAACCCTGTAGGGTAAGTCACTTAGAGAAGGGTTACTACCTCTGGAGTTTGAGGACCAGGAGAAGGGAGAGTATGGAGGGAATCCAGTATAACTACAGAAAAGGAATTCTTCCCAACTATTGTGGCCAGCTTGCATTTTGTATTCAGAATGTGAAAGGATGGAGCACAAGAATGAAGAAAATAAGCCAGATCCCCTCCACTTCTCCTCAATGCTCAAAAGAGCAAAGATCTCAGGATGTAGACTCTGTAGAAGCCACCTTAAAGGGTGGGACAGGGCAGAGAAGAATGGAGACTCCATCAGTGAAACCAGGGACAGCCTACTAGTGTCACTGTAGAAGGGTGAGCACCATACGCAACATTTTTTCTTTTTTCTTCCGTTGGGTTCTGTGCACGTCAGCCTTGTGAGACTACAAGACTTGATCTAGGAAGTAAACCATGAAATTGGTTTGTCATGCTGACAGTCAATACATAGACAATTTTATTTTAGTAAGCCAACATTAACGAGTTTCTTTTTATAAGTCACAGAGATCAGTGTACTTCATAAGAAGGATGGAAAAGAAGATCTGAGAGAAGAATTCTGGTGAATTTTTGCTCATCCAAATTAGTCATTCACTAACCAAACTAACCATAACTCTTGAAGGGACCATGTGCGTCGGGATGTCAGATATAGCTATAAAAGCATACCATGCACGGATATTTAAAGAGATGGCTAAATAATATTACAAACAGAATCCCAACACTTCCTAGCCATATGGCTACGGACTTACTTCTCACACACCAGTGAATGGCCAGCATCGCTTAAGACTTTCCTGGGAAATAGCTGATGGTACCAAAGAGGTTGGGCTTAATTCCTTTGGCTCAGCAGCCATAGCATTTCCGCAAACATTTTATTAGAACCCTGCCTCCCTTGATCTTTTAGTTTGGTTTAGCTCTGTGCTGAGGAGACACAATTTTGAGCATTCTTCCATGAAAACCCAAGGAGCACCTCTGCATGTTGTATCTGCTTTGAAACATTCTCTAATAAACTACAAGAGTGAGCTTGCTGCTTGCCCCAAAGTACATCAGCCAATGAAGTTCTAAAATGAAAAGAACTGTTTTCTCTGCTTTTCTATTTTGTTTCTTCAGAAAATTTCCGAAGGCCAAGTTAGCTATTTATCCTTTTCAAGACTAGCAGGGGATAAGGTAATTTTACAGTTTGGATTCAACTAATGATTGTTTGGCTTTATTGAATGAAATCTATTCCTTTATTCAACAAATAATTGCTGAGTATTCTGTACTTGACAGGGCTTTAAATCATTCAGATACTGAAGTAAACAGAACAAGCAAAACCCCTACCTAGGTCATGTTCTGGTTTGGAAGAAAAATCCACTAGGGGTAGGGATAAGAATCCCAAAGACAATCAGGAGTGCTATATAACCACACGCTTGCAAAAATCTGGTCTCTTTTCTCATACTCCCTATTTTAGAGGAAATATAATGTATTAATATAATATTAATGTTAAATATATGGCCATCAGTTACATTATTTTTTAAAACATTTGTCTTATGCAGAGTATAACATGGGGCTTGGATGGCAAATTATGCCTCATTGGGTTGGGTGATGTTTGGATTTGTTCAACCACCCCAACCAGCTATCCCTCAGCTGCATCTATGTAAGAGAACCCTTTTTATGCCAGAAAACACAATGAAAATATTCCCACCACCAGCATAAAACATGACTGACTCGCAAAAGTCTTCCTAGACTAAACAAAAACAAAGACAGCAAGTTTGGCTTTTTAGCTCTCACCAGTGGGAAGATAGGTTTGTGGCGTGACGGTCACGTGGGCTGTGGAGTGAACAGCTCTCTGAGGAGGGGCCAAGGCAGGTGTCTTTGATCGTCATCCCCCAAGAAGACAGAAAATAGACACCAAAGTGTTCAGCACCTGCCACAGGCCATGTGCTGCAGGCTAACATGAGGGAAGTTATCTGCATACTCACATGGATCCAGTGGTGACAGGTGCCAAGTAGGGGACAGTGTCCCCTCATATTTGATTGGTGTTCCCAAACTCAAGTAATAAATGAAAAGTATTTGTTCACAAGTTCATGGCCCTGTCTTATCTTCATCAGATTAATGATTACCTTTTCTGTGATTACCACAGCACCATAATTTAAGACCATGTTCATTCATTCCTTCCTTTTATATGTGCTCCCTTTTAGTGTATCGAGTTTCATGCATCACATTATTTTGTATGATGCTATTCCATAGCTAGATTTTTTTTAATATTTAACTTTATGAGATATTGAACCAGAATACATGTTTCTTAAGAGCAAGCTGTATGCGGAAACTTACTTGTTTATGCCTGATAGTGCTGCGTATGTAGATAGTATGTATCTGATGAAGACAGGAGGAATGAGAAAGGGTGCAGGTGGTGTGCTGTGGCTTAGGAGGAAGAGCAAGGACAACACCTAGCGTCTGCAATCTATGACAAGAGTGGAGGGCTGCTGCAGATTCCTGATTCAGGCTCAGTAGTTGCCTGAACACTGAGCATTTGACACACTGGCAAAAACAGTGGAGTAGCACAATTGCTCATGGTGTTTTTATCTGCATTAAATTGGTTTATACAATGCTGCCTCCTGGACTTTAATAATATCTTTTTCTTTCTTTTCATTAACACAAGTCATATAAGACATTAGAGGACTTGGATTTTCCTTCATGGCCAAATTCAAGTGGCCAGTTGAAGCTATTCCACAGTCAGTGTGAAGGGAAAGGAGTGTAGTTTGTCTGAACACACTCCTCCTGATGGAGAGACACACTCCTTCCTCTCCTGCCATCCACATTCTTGAACACAGAATGAGAAGTCTTAGTAAATCCACTAGTCTGGTTCTAGGCCAAGTTCCAGTTTCACCTGCTATGTGGTGAGTAGGTGAACAAAAGGAACTTGAAGGAAGCAAAGACAGGATGCTACACTAGGAACATTCATGGGAAGGACCTCATCTTTCCAGGAGGAGGCCAGGGGAGGTGCTACCCACGCCTGAGATTGCATCAGAAACACTCGAGTCAGGCCTTACTCCTTCACTTCTTCCTTGTATCAAAGTGTGCTGTGCAGTGCCAGGCTGAGAAAGAATGAAGGAGTTCCACAGAGTGGGAGCCATTGCTCTGGAAATGCAAGAAATCTAGCCACTCTGAGGCAGCCACCAACCTTTCGCCAGCTTGGATCTTTCCCTGTTGCTGGTCACGTGTGAAGTGCGTATTTAGATAAAAGCGGAGCATAACCGAAGGTTTGGTTCTTTAGCCCCACTGGCCTCATTTTAAATGGTTGGTGTCTTCAGCATCAGAGGACAGAGACAACAGCTGAGTGTCACTGCCACAAGAAGGTTTCTGGAGCTGCTGTTATAGACTGGACCTGCCAATGGCCATGTGTTTTCTGCATCGTTTGGTCCTGGAAATCCCTAGATTATCCACAGGGCACAGACCACACCTTATGCCTCGTGATGTTTATTCATGTGCAGGCTTCTTCAAAGAGAAGAAGAACATCAAAACTCTACCATAGAACAGTCAAAATGATGCAATTATACTAAAAATCTCAAAAATAAAAGAAAAAGTTTGACACACATAGAAAGAAAAAGATACTGGACTTTCTCAGAAAGGAAAAATTAAAAATTACAGCACTGATTTCTAAAAAAATTGAATTTTTAAATTTACCACATATCAAAACCTTTTAATGGATACTTTCTTTTATCATGTTTTAAATGATAAGGTTATGATTATCGTTCCCTCGATGAACTTGGGAGAATAAAAAGATGACTGAGCCTCACAGCTGCTCTACTTTTCACAGGCCATGCCCTTGTATCACTTCCAAGCCTGAACTTTGTAATAAACACAGCAACTTTTTGTTTTAGATTTAAAGGTGATATAATAAATGGCAAAAACAGCTAGAAAGCAAACAAATAGCTGTCAGCAATATTAATTTATCACAGCCTACAAAACAAGTTTCCTATGGACAAGAGCAACTTATGAGACTGAGAAGGAAAATTCTATACATTTCTCTCTAACCAGTGCCTTGGGATGTTGTGTTTGTTGGCTGCTTTGCTTTCATAAGCTGAGCAGGCATGCTCTCCTGATGCTTCCTCCACTTCTACTACCTCTTTCATTCTCTTCCAGCTGGGATTCTGTGCAGGCCAATGCATGGCCCAGTCTGCTACTGCCCATAGCTGTGCTCAGTGGGGCAATCAGGCTCAACTCTCAGCTTCCACCCTAGCTTCAAGGCACAGAATACAAACATTTTTCTGGTTAGGAAGATTCAGGCAGATACCAAAGCTGTGTTTACATAGTTTTGGATTCATAAGATGGCACTAGTAATACACAATATGTGTTCCCTGATATTATTTCAGTTTTGTTAGGGTTTTTCTCTCCTTCATTTAAGTGCATCTGAGAAGATGTCACTAGGCATCTATTCGTAATTAAGCCTAAGTTCACTCTAAGCTATCTGAGCTAGAGGCTTTATTGTGCCTACTGCTATTCTTCCTGGCCATTCAATAACCTGTTTTTGAATGAGGGGACAAAAGTCCCTAGATTTGGAAAGAAAAGAAAAGAAAAGAAAAGAAAATCAATCCATGTATTCCCCCCCCCCACTTTCTTTTCTTTGGCATTTTTGTTCGTTTGTTTGTTTGTTTGTTTGTTTGTTTTTTGCTTGTTTTGAGACTTGGTCTCTTGTATTCCTGGTTGGACTTGAACTTTCTATGTAACTGAGAATGACCTTGAACTCCTGATCCTCTTGGCTCTACCTCCTGCATGGTGGCATTACTGGTGTGTGCCACCATACCCGATGTATATAGTGCTGGGGAATGATGTCTCTTACATTATATATCTCCAACATCCTTCTCTCTCTTTACTGAGATAAATATTCATAGCATGGAATCTACCACCTCATCCCTCTTTTTCTTTTTCTTTTCTACTTTTCTTTTTCTTTTTTTTTTCGAGACAGGGTTTCTCTGTAACTTTGGAGCCTGTACTGGAACTAGCTCTTGTACACCAGGCTGGCCTCGAACTCATAGTGATCCACCTGCCTCTGCCTCCCGAGTGTTGGGATTAAAGGTGTGTGCCACCACTGCCCGCATACCCCATCCATTTCAAGTGTGCAGTCGAGTGACATGAAGCATGGTTACAGTGCTGTGAAGTCGCCAGTGCACACTGTCGTGTCTATGTAATCCTAAAATGACACACGGCATTCATCAGAACTAGCTTCTTATTTTCCTTCCCCCGCCCCAGGCCCCAGTGACTTCTACTCTGCTGTCTATTAATCTCAGGACTCTTAAGTACTCATTTGGCTTATTTCACTTGGCACAATGTTTTCAAGTTCATGACTCAACATATACTAAGATTCCATTCCTATGGCCATATTATATTGTTTTGTGTGTGTGTGTGTATACATACACATTTGCACTTATCCATTTGTCTGTTAATGTCTTCTTATCTTTTACAGTTCTTCAAATTCATAATTTTTTACAAGACAACAAACCAGTTCTCAACAATTATGTCTTTGTGTGCCAGGGACATATTTGGCTTGGCCTTGAGTTCTTATCTTCCTGGTATTTTCTCAGTTGATATAGATGACTTCACTATTTTCCAAGAGGAAAAGGTTTAAACAGATCTATTACTGTCTTTTTGAAGATAAAATATCTTTGTTATTACTTAAAATAGGAAAAATACCTTTTCTGCAACTATTACCCCACCAAGGCATAAAAATATAATATGAGAAATGTTGATGCTTACGGAAAAGCAGATAGCCCTCATGTAGTGAGCTGCAATAGGGCAGATGCAGACATCAGCGCTATTCCTAAGTCCACCACCTTCTGCACATCCCGTGCAGGTGGGAACTTTTAAAGGTCCTTGAGTAGATTTTCATCCCCTTTTGAGAGAGTTCCACTTTTCATGTCAAGCTCTTTTATAACTGATAGAAAAGGTATCCCAATATTTCAAGACAAACATAGAAGCAGGACTGGAATTTCATTCTTTATTCAAAGTTCCAAAATATTTCAAAAAACTGAAACTTGATAGTCAATATCTAATATGTGTGCCACTTATAAAGAGGTTAGTAGTTAGGAAACAAGATGACCATATTCATGGACACTGAAAAGGCTTCATGCCTGAGGATGGAATTGTTATGCTGTTTGAAAATCTAGAACAGAAGCTGTCTCACCAAGACCATGTGATGGTAACACCCAGGACTCTGATGTCACTTGCAGTGAATGGGAGATGGTGGGACTTGAAAGACTTCCGTTCTGACCTTCAGAAACCTACTTTTTTCCTTTAAGAGATGTTATCTTTAGACATACAATAACCTGTTGAAGATTCTGAGTTACCATTTTCTTAGTTAGGGTTTCTATTCTACAACAAAACACCATGATCAAAAGGCAAGTTGGGGAGGAAAGTATTTATTTGGTTTACACTTCCATACTGTAGTTCACCACTGAAGAAAGCCAGGATAGGAACTCAAACAGGGCAGGAACCTGAAGGCAGGAGTTGATGCAGAGGCTATGGAAGGGTGCTGCTTACTGCCTTGCTCTTCCTGGCTTGCTCGGCTTGCTTTCTTACAGAACCCAGAACCACCAGCCCAGGGATGGCTGGGCTCTCCCTCCCCACCCCGAATAAATAATTAAGAAAATGCCCTACAGAGTTGTGCACAGCCTGATCTTATGGAGGCATTTTCTTGAGAGTCCTTCCTCTCAGTTGACTTTAGCTTGTGTCAAGTTGACATAAGGACAACATGTTTAACCTTATGCATTGATTCTTGCAGCCAAACTGCAGTACAATTTATATGATAGTTATAATTAATACTAACTATGTGGAAACAATAATATACAGTTTGAAAGCATAGCTGATTCCAGAAGGCTTTGACTGCTAACATAAGCAGTAAGGGTTTGCAGAGAGGCAGTTTTCTATCCCTTTTTAGCTCCCCACAGCTACCGCGAAGGGAAAGAAAATGCACCGAGTCAGCCTTAGGAAGTGTTACACAACTGTTAGACGGTTTGTGGTGTTGTGTCGTTCTGCACGCTGTTCTGACAGCATCATACAGCACTCTGTGAGCAGACTGAGGCAGAGCCTGAGTTTCACATATTTGTGTTGTTTGTGTTTGATTCTCTTTGTATGTGCAGGTTTCCTTACAGTAGTTGAGCTAACCTCCATATTCATAAGCCATAGTTCCTATTTTTTCATGCTGGTCTCTGTCATGACACAAAGGAGGAAACTGTTCAATTTATGGTTTTGGTTTTTTCTAGTGTTGCATGTTTAGGTTTTTCAAGACAATGCTTCTCTTTGTAGCTCTGGCTGTCCTGGAACTCACTCTGTAGACCAGGCTGGCCTCGAACTCATAGAGATCCTCCTGCCTCTTCCTCCTGAGAGCTGGGTTTAAAGGTGTGCACCACCACACCCAGCTGAAAACTGTTCAACTTAAAGCTTACTTTATTTTCAATTGGCTCACAATTTAAGCCTTACTCAAACATCTCTTACACAGTCTTTCATTTATCAATATGTATGTATCCATCAATGCAACAGATGTTACAGAACAAGTGTAAATTTATAATGCTGCCTACAATAGTGCCTTGCTTCTAAAGCACAGCCTGCGTATGTGCTTTCTTGTGACATGCTGTCTGACTGCTCATTTCTCTCTTGTGTTTGATAAAAGCACAACTGGAAAAGCAAAAGCCAGAATCAGGGTTCAGGGTGAAAGTGTGTGTGTGTGTGTGTGTGTGTGTGTGTGTGTGTGTGTGTGTGTGTGTGTGTGTGCGTGCGCACACATGCGCACGCACACATGCAGCTCATTGACATTTCACACACCAACAAACTGTCCAAAAGAATCTGTTTATATTAAGTTTAAATGTATGTTTGACAGTGCATGAAATCTGCTGTCTAAATTATTATAAGTGCCTAAAGATATATTTTATATTGAAAGTGTAAACTCCAATGTGAAGCTCCATGTCTTCAGAATATATTTAATCTATTTAGAAGTTCACTAAGATGTATAGACTTTGGATCTGGTTAATTTTGTGTGATTGCATTTTTTTATTTTAAGTTTTTTTAAATAATAAGGTTTATAAAGATTATCACAAAATTTGCTTTTAGAGTTTATTTGGTACAAAGGAACAATTTAAAATTTCCCCATAATTTAATATTTTTCAATGTATTTAGTTCATGCTCTTTACTCCTATACACTCAGTTGACCTCCAGGAAGTATAAAATTAAGTATGTTTATCTTAGGCAGGAAACATATCTCAGCTGAATGTTGTCACAGCAGCTCCTCCAGACTTGAAGAATAATTGTAACAGGAATGGTTAGGGATTTGAAGGTGGCTCAGTGTAGTTGGGCATTTTTGTTGGGACTGTTGATTCTGCGATGACATAGAGTCTTATTATTAATTATGAGACCTTGGCAGATAGCTTAGGCTTGTTTCTAACTAGCTCTTATAACTTTACTGAACCCATATTTTTTAAATTTACATTATTTTAGGGTTACCTTTATTCTGTACTCCTCACCCTGCTTCCTCTCCTCTGGCTGGTGACTCCATCTTTCTTCTTTCCAGCATCCTCTGTGCCTGGAAATCCTGCCTAGTTATTGGTTGTTCAGCTTTTTATTAAACCAATCATAGCAACACATGTTCACAGGGTACAAAAAGATTATTCCACAACATGTCAGTGATAGAATATGCTTTCTGTGTTTGATCCCCAACATCACACACACACACACACACACACACACACACACACACACACCACAGCACAGCACAGCACAGCACAGAGTTTTCATTTCCAGTAAATTTTGAAGAAGTTGGATGATCACATTTTCAGTAATTTAGTTTCACATTTCCAAATCAGCTAAGTATTCCAGTTTCAGCTGATGGTGTTTACTAATAGACGACTAATGTCCTTGAATGGGGACTGACAAAGGAAATCAGCCTCATGCACGTCTACTCTCAATGTATGCAAACAGCAGAACTGTTTTTGTAACATAATCCTCTAAGTGTCCTCTTTCTGTCACATTCAGTACCAACTGGAAAACTACAAATTTTGCTGTCCTCTGACTTGGGTGCTATCTTGGCTTCTGGGCACCTGAGTGTTTACTAAGAAGATAAAATCTAGGAACTGCAAGTCCTTCGGTTCATTCCTCAGTTGACCACAGGCCACCTGGTTGTCTCAGAGTGTCACTCTGTGACAGAGACAGAGTCCAGGGAAACGGAAAATGTCAAATGGAGGTTTTCTAGAATACTGTTCTCTAGTAAGCAGCATTCTTTGATTACTCTGTCATTTTGTCAGGTCAATCACCAAAAAACAGAGGAATCTTCTCAGTTCTTACTTTATACTAAAATACGTTTATACAACTGCACCCAAAGGAACTGGTCTCCTTTTATTCCCTAAATGCAGAAAGATAGATAGCTATTGACCCATGCTTCTGAACACCTACTCCCTCGCTGGGAGCACTGTCTTGGGAGGTTATGAAACCTTTAAACCATAGAGGTCTAGCTGGTAAATGCTGGGCACTGGGGCAAGCCTTGAGGTCTAAAGCCTGGCCCTGCTTTGTCCTGTTCTTGCTTCTTGATGCACACATTCCTCTTGCCATAAATTCTATAATGCTCTCCACACTAGCATGCTCTAAAGCCATTATCTGAAATAAATCCTTCCTTGACTTGTTTCTGTAAGATACGTTGTCACAGTAAGGAGACAACGGACTAGTACAAGTAAGTTGGTAGGTAGGTAGATGATATGTAGAGCCACTGACAGATGAATAGAGAGGAAAGGCGTGTTTTATGAAGACACGCAAGGTGCTGTAGGGTGACTGTTGTCCAGGATGGCTGTCTGTGTCATGGCAGTTTGTGTAAAAATGTCCCCACAGGCTCACATATTTGAACACTTGGCTCCCAGTTGGAGAAGCTATTTGGGGATTTTCAGGAGGTTGGCTAGCTGGAGGAAGTATGTAACTCAGACAGGCTTGGAGAATTTTTTTAAAAAGTAAAGTTTACTACTTCCAGGCTGTTCTCTGTGCTTGGTGCTTATTGTTGCCTATGTGCACTCTCAGATCCCTGCTCCAGCTGTGGTTCCTCCACTCTGCTGGGCTCTTATTCCACTGGAACCATAAGCCCTGATAAACTCTTCCGTGATGCCTTGGTCATGGTGTTCTATAGCAATAGGAAAGTAACTAAAGCAGCTATAATTTGCTACTACTTAAAAATAATCTACAGTGCCTTTAAATGACTTGTGGAACCAGAAAGTGTTTGAAATAGGAAGGATGGGCACACACACACACACACACACACACACACACACACACACACACACACACAAGCAGAAAGACTTCCCAATAGAAAGATCCTTCTGACAATGCGCAAAGTCTGATAAGACAGCCCGGGGAAGATGGAAGTGGCAAGGAAACCTTACAGTGAATTCTCTCAGTCACTGTCTGCTTTTCCAAATGTCCATAGAGAACCCACATTTTATGACACTTCAAATAAAATATTTGCAAGTATCTATTTGCCATTTGTAAGCAAAACAGAATACGTAAGACTAGATATCTCGATTGCAAGAAGGAATTAGAAATCATTATTCTGACTGACATCATCAACCCCTGGAATGAAACTTCTAGCCAGGAAGTTTGTGAGTATTCTATGGTATATTATATCCTACACAATCTTATTCAATATTCTTCCTTAATTGATAGAGATTTTGTGGCCTATTAAAATAAGAGTGATTCATTTATTCATTCTCTAGTCATTTAACAAATGTTTATTGGAAATTCCAGCACACATTACTGATATTATATATAGTTTGTGTGTGTGTGTGTGTGTGTGTGTGTGTGTGTGTGTGTGTGTGTGTGTATGCTGTATACCATGAGGTAGTGTGTTAGATAGGGAATGTGCTAAGGAAAACAGCCTGATCCTGTCCTAGTGATGACCTACAGAATTTGGTGGAAATATATTAAATAACGTCATTCAAGTTGTAAGCCTTAGTTATGTTCTAAAAAGGAAGAAAGTGGAAGAGAGAGAGAGAGAGACTTCATTGCTGAGCTGGACTTCAGAAGCTCTGTTGGTAACACAACCTCTTACCCTGAGAATGGAGACATCAGGAAAAGGAAGTGCCTGACAGTCAATGATACAATGATAGCAGCTGCTTTGGACAGAGCCCTTGCCTTGGGGTCTATCCTGAGTACTCAACATAGGCCATCCTATTAGCACACACAGACTCAATCTGAAGGGGAGGCACTGTTAATTTTCCCACTTTATTACTGCAAAACAAATCCTAAAATTAGACTTAGAACGTTAAACTGGTGACGACAAGACAAGCCAGTGGATACAGGCACTTATAGCCAAACTCAGCAACCTGACTTTGCTCCTCAGGAAGGATATTATGAGAGAAGAAAACTTATCCCTATAGGTTGTCCTATGACCTACACACATGTTCCATGACACTCACCTGTGAGAGCAAACACACACACACACACACACACACACACACACACACACTAGAATAATAAAAAGTTAAAAAGCAGTGTTGGTATGGTCAAAACCCAAGTACACTTGACTCCAAATTCTTCATCTCTTTTACAAACTTCACTATTTTTCCATTATTCTTTTAAAATATATTCTATAAATTTAAAATATGATTGTATACAAATTTGGAATAAACATAGATTTTTCTTTTTGTTTTGGCTGTTGAAATTTGAAGTTTTTTGTTTTTTAGAGTTATGAAAATAGTAAAAAAAAAAACACTAAATGTAGAGAACATAGAGAAGCAAAATAGATAATTCCCTTGTTCATAGACCAATGTGTAGGTGGAATTTTCCTGTCCCATTAGCCTGCTCCAAAATTACTACACGGAAAGTTAATATTAATTACAGATGCTTGGTCAATAACTCAGGCTTATTACTAACTAGTTCTTACAACTTAAATGAACCCATTAAAAAAATCTATGTGTTGCCATGTGGCTCATGGATTGTTACCTCATTGTTTGTTTGTTTTTTAAGACAGGGTTTCTCTGTAGCTTTGGAACCTGTCCTGGAACTAGCTCTTGTAGACCAGGCTGGTCTCGGACTCACAGATATCTGCCTGCCTCTGCCTCCTGAGTGCTGGGATTAAAAAAGTGCCCCGCCACTGCCCAGCTCCTCATTTTGTATATGTCCTGCTCCTCTGCATCAGGCTGGCAACTTCTCTGACTCTGCCCTCCTTCTCCCTCGTCTCCTCTGTGTCTGGCAGTCTCACCTATACTTCCTGCCCACCTAGTGGCCAGTCAGCTTTTTATTAAACCAATCTGAGTGACAAATCTTCACAGTGTGCAAGAGAATTATTCCACAGCAATAATACATAAATGCTTTGCTGTATTTTTGTTTTTCTTAAAATACATTTTAACATAGTTTTGTGAGTGTCTTAGGATTTCTATTGCTGTGAAGTGACACCATGGCCATAGCGATACTTATAAAGGAAAACATTTAACTGGGGCTGGCTTACAGTTCAGAGGTTTAGTCCATTATCATCATGGTAGGAAATATGGCAGCATGCAGGCAGACATGGTGCTGGAGAGGTAGCTAAGAGTTCTACATTTTGATTTACAGGCAACAGGAAGTGAACTGTGTCCCACACTGTACACAGCTTGACCATATGACACCTTAAAGTCAGGCCAAAAAGGCCTCCTAATAGTGCCTTATACACCAACATTCAAACACATTGGTCTATTGATCTATCACCACAGTGAGTGAGTCTATACATTGTATTTTCCACTGGCATGATTTATAGAGAAAATATTTTTTTCAAAAAATATGGTAGCAATCATCCACCACCTTGCCAGCTCTGGTATTAGATAGAGCCCAACCCAGAATAGATTGCTTGGACATATTCCTCCTTCCACATGCCTGTCAGTGGCTTCATCTACCAATTAACCACTATACCTGGCACAAACAACATGAGGAGTCCTACTTGGATCTACTTGTAGGTTGCCAAAACTGTCTCTCTGTTATACCATCCAGCACCTCACCCAGTGCCAACACCACAGAGAACATAAACTTGAATACTAGGACCACCTACAAATCAAGTGAGCTCTCTATAAACACATGAAGATCAGAAGAGAGAATTGTTTAAGTCTACAGAAGATTTTACACCCAACTCAGAAGGGCACCTATTCCTAGGCAAACTTAGGCTACTTCTGACACCCCACTCACACACCAACACAGAGTGGCTCAAAAAATGAACATCAGGCACTATTCTGTTGGTCCACAACCTGAAAAGTTGGGGTGACAGCAAGAATGTAAACCATTCAACAAAGGGAAACCAGATAACCACACCAAGAAACACCACAAAAAATGTAATTCCGGATGCCTAGATCAAATCACAATAATACAATACACATGAATAACAAATACAATATATCTCCTTCAGAAATTAGCCCTCCAACTGCATTGCTCTCTGAGAAAAGCAACCTAGCTAATATACAGGGCAGTAATTTCTTTCTTTTATTATTTTATTTGTTATTTACTTTGAGACAGAGTCTCTCTAGTTCTGACTGCCCTGGGAATTTGTTATGTAGAGCAGGCTCTCCTCACACTCACAGAGATATGCCTGCCTCTACCTCCTGAGTGCTGGGATTAAAGGCATGTACCACTATGCCCAACTCCAGGACAGTAATTTCTCATATATCACAGCCTCACCCCCAAGATTTGTAGGACAATACAAACTGAAGTCAATGGAGAAAGGAAAAAGATAAAGCAATCCCAGAGTTGCATAGGAAATTATGAGAAGGTGGGAAGGTATGAAAAATACACCATATTGTAGTGATGAGTGGCGGGCTGTGTTCCTGCTGCCCAGCTCTCGGCCACCTGGCTAGCTTATGCCCCAAAATAACAACACACAAACTGTATTCATTTAAACACTGCCTGGCCCATTAGTTTCAGCCTCTTACTCACATCTTGATTAACCCATATCTAATAATCTGTGTAGCACCACGAAGTGTTGCCTTACTGGGAAGATTCTAGCATACGTCCATCTTGGGCCAGAGCTTCATCGCATCTGTCTCTGCCTCCCAGGCATTGGGATTAAAGGTGTGTCCTGCCACACCTTGAAGTCACAGAGGTCAATCTACCTCTGCCTCCCAAGTGTTGGGATTAAAGGTGTGTACCACCACACCAAACTACTATACCATATGAAGTTCTCAAAGAATTAATGGGGTTCATCATCCAACCACCATACTCAGTCAGATGACACACACACATGCTCCTCCATGCCTTCCCCATCCACACCTTCTCTGCAACCTACCAGATCTAGCCAGAGTCCCACACCCAGTGTCCTGGCCACCCTTGCTTATGCCACAGAACCTCTAAGCTTCTGCCAGGTCCCAAAGCCAGTGGTCCAGCCTAGTCTGACCACCCCAACTGTGCACCACCTGTAACTACTCACAGATCTCTTCTGTGCTGCATTCAGCATCTCTACTTAGCCCTACATCCCAAATGCTCCTCCAGAGTATATCCCTGAATGTCTCCCTGACCTCCTGATCCATGACTTCTCCACAACCCTCCAGATATAGCCAAGGGTCCCACAGTTAGTGCCCTTGCCTTGTCTGGCCACCCTGCCTGTTCTGTAGGCAGCCTTTAGTATTCTACTGGAACCTACCCTACCTGAAACCACCCACAGGTCCCTTCTGGGCTGCTTCCAACCCTGACCCAGCCAGACTTCCCACTCCCTTCTGACCTAGCCACCCATGCCTTCTCCCCAACCAGCTAGCTCTTCTCTGAGTTCCATATCCACTGCTCTGGCCTAGTCTGGTCTTTCGTGCATGCGAATCTTTCCTGCATGATCTCTAGGTTTAAGTCAGCGTTCTCCCTACCTATCCTCCAATCCACGTTTGACAAAGTTGTCCAAAGCTGTAAGCAGGAAAAAAAAAAAGATAACATCTTTAACAAATTGGGCTTGGGAAACTGAATGTCCACCTGCAAAAGAATGAAATTAGACCTGTATCTATCAGCTTGCACAAAAACTAACTTCAGATAAATTAAAGACTTAAATGTGAAACTGGACAACCTACTAGAAGAAAATATAAGCCGTACCCTGCAGGATATAGGTATGGAAATGGGAATTCTGAATAGGACTCCATCTGCCTATGGACTAAGACCAATAACTGACAAGTGGGACTTCACAAAATTAAAAAAGTTTCTGCACAGCTAAAGAAATAATCAATGGGTGAAAATGAAGCTGACAGAATGAGAGACAACCTTGTTCAGCTCTATATTTGACAGAGAATTAATATCTAGAATATAAAGAACTAAAAAAACTAAGAATAAAACAATCAAAACAAATGATTCCTTCAGAAAATGGGCCAGGACTGTAAGAGCCAAAAGCCCCACCTGCTCAAGGACAAGGTAACTTCCTGGAATGCTTGGAGTTGTGGTTCTTGGAAAATAGCAAACCACGTGTTTCTATTTCCCTAAGCAAGTTTGTTTGAAGCAACTATACCAGATGTACTTGATCACACGTAGGCAGGAAATATGTCAGGGTGTGTGCCTGGCACTGACTGGACCTAAAGGGAGATACTGTGAATTATGGGTTTTGCCTTTTTTAAGTCCTTGCAAAATGTGACTCGTGACCATCTCCTGGGAACATGAGTAGATCTGATCAGACTCCATTTTTATCTGGCCTGCATTTAATTACAACTTGCTTCAAATTCGAGGATTGATCTCTCTCCCACAAATCTCAGGATTAACAGGACCTGAACAGAGATCTCTCAAAAGAAAAGAAAATAAATGGCTAAGAAATATCTCAAAATTTTCTCATCTTCTTAGCAATTAGGAAATGCAAATCAAAACAACGTTGAGATTTATCTTACCCCCATTAGAACAGCAAATATCAAAAAACCAAAAACCAACCAAACAAAACAACAACAACAAAAACTGCCACCAAATGCTGGAGGAATGTGGGGAAAGGGAACTCCCCTTCCCTATTGGTGGGATTACAAAATTATACGGCTACTATAGACATCACTGTGGACAGACACCAACAAGCTAACAATGAGTCCACCAAATAACCTAGTTCTATCACATCTTGGGCATAAGCCCAAGGAACTTGCCATCCTACTCCCCAGACACTTGCTGAGCCATGTTTATTACTGTTCTAGCCACACTAACTAGGAAATGGAAACGTCCTTCAACCTGCCAATGGATAATGAGAATGTCGTACACCTACACCGTGATACTATTCAGCTGTGCAGAAAGATGAAATCATGCATGCTGCTGATAACTGGGCAGAAAAGGTCACTGTGAATGAGGCAGCCCAAATCCGTTAAGACAAACACTGAATTTTCTTTCTTATTGGAGGCTCCTAGCTCCAAGTCTTCATGTGTGAGTACCTATCCTGGAGAAGTAGGAAAGTCAAAAGAAACCACTGCAGGTGAGCAGAGAAGGGAGTGGAGGAGGAGGAAGAGCACAGTATGAGTGACCTGAACAGAGAAATGGGGAAAGAGGTGCTCTTTAGAGGTGAGTCGGAGAGGTAAACAGAAGGAGAGAGGAGGGTAAAATAAGGATTCTGCAAAAGTCATAGAATATCATACTATTAACTATAAGCCTGTAAAAACCCTACAACAGGCATAATTCTGTATATTAATATACTTATATAGTTTAAATGAACTCATGTGGGCTGACAATGCTCCTTCAAAGAGCCAAAGACCACCTAACAAAAAGCCCAGTATCAGACATGAGAAGTCTTCTGGGTTGTTGGTGGGGGCCGTCCAAGGTACTTCCTAAACATCCAGTCTATTGCTAGGGCCCTGAGGTGACGCCAGAGGTAGAAGGCAACCTTTCAGGACAGTCATACAACAGCTAAAGCTTTCCTGGATCGAGGGTGCAGTCCCGGGGTAAAGACTTATACCTCCTTGGGAAGTGCTTAAGGGAGGGAATCAGGAGCTCTTTGTTCTTGCTGGGATTTATTTGGTCAAATAAAAGGTATACAACCACAAACAGCATTCGAATGGGAAGACTCAGCATTTCCTTCAGGTTTTGCTTTATTCCAGCCCGCAACCAGTGCACTATTGCTAAATCATCATGTCACAGAAAAGAAAACAAAACAAAAGCTTGTAGCTACTGTGGAATATTGCAATCTGAGAAGTTTGGTAGGTGTCAGACATCCCCCAACCCACCCCAATCACCACCCGGCCAAGATTCCCACTAAGGTAAAGCTGGAGTTTGGGCTTTACAATTAAAAAGGGGTTTTTAAATATGAACTGGCATTCATCTGAGTTAGTGTTTGTTTAAGGACATGTTTATCAGACGTCTTAAACAACGAGCTCTTAGAAACAGAGACACTCGTGAAGAGTGTGGTCCAAGTAAACCCAGCTCACGGGGGTTTTAATTTATTATCTTCAAAATGGCTTTGCTAGTTATATTGTTGAAGAGATAGCTAACAACAAAGTTTAACAATTAATCAAGGCTTAAATTTTTAAACAAAATTTTAGTGTGCCTGCGTGTGTGTGTGCCTGTGAGAGTGTGTGTGTGTGTGTGTACACATTCCTGTGTCATGGTGTGTGTGAGAACTACTTGTAGGGATGGGTCAGTTCTCTTCTTTCATGGGGGTTCTGTGAATTGACCACAGGTTACCTGGCTTCACAGTAAGAGTCTTCACATGTTTAACAGTCTTGCTGGCCCCCAAAGCTTAAATTTCAGTAAATTTTAAAATACAAAAAAAAAGTATGTGAGTTGATTTACTTGTTTTTTTCCCTCTATCTTAAAGAATTCTCTTGTAAATGCAATCATAAGCCAGCCTTATGAGGTAGACTGCTTAGATTTAGAGGTGACAGATGAGGTGTTAATATATTAACCCTCACCTTCACACATTCTGTTCTGGCCCTACACCATTGTTGGAGGTGTTTTTAACAGAAAGGACTTTGTCTTGGAAGGCTAGTGTGACTTAATCAGTCTGAGGTTTCCTGCCTCTGTCAGCAGGAAGCAAACTATATTCCAGAATTAGGGGCTTATTTTCCTCCTCACATCATCCCAATTTTCTGTTTTTCCATCTTCTCTTAGGCTTGGACGCAATGTGACCATTTGTTATATCTTAAGAACTCCTTACTGTGTGTGTAAGCACTTCACTCTCTGGTTCTGATGGGCACAAAGTCGAGTGTGTGTAAAGGGGTGCAGTCAAGAAAGTGCTGCCAGGACTGCTTCAAGGTATGGCTGAGGGGAAGGTCTTTATTGTGAGAGAAAATATCCAGATGCCTCTGGAAGAGCCCAGAACAGATAGAAAGAAGCTGATTGGATGTCGCCAAGGCGACCTGCTTTAAAGAAGAAGGAACAGCTGGGATGGGATAGTGGGGGAGGGAGGAACCTTAATGTTAAGAAGAGGACAAAGAAGGGAAACTTGGGGAAGAGAAAATGGGTACAATGCTAGCATGGACTTTGAAATGTCTAACAGGTATCTGTGGCAGTGAGGGAACCTGGATAATGGAGTAAGTCACAAAACAATCCCACACCAATTTGGAATTATGATTAATAAAGGGGTTATTTATTTAAAGGGGAAAAACTTACAGATCACCATCCTAGACAACAGCCTTCTGCATGACCAGGAAAAGCGTCTGATAGCCAGAAGAAGAATCCGAAGCAAGAGAGCGGAGGCCTGCCCCTGCTTTTTTTTTTTTTTTTAAGCGAAAGATACCACACCCCATTGGGCTGGTATCTCAAAGGCTATTGGCTGAAGGAGTAAAAGTAGCTCCCACAGCACCTGGAGGCCAGTATGGGCTTCAGTATGTAACCACAGGTAGCCATGTTCCTTCTGCTAGAGGTAAGAGAAATTGTTCATTTTGGTGGATGGAAACCAGCTGTGGAAGTTCCTGAGGAAGGCTGGCTTTTATCTGACTGCTAGAAACCTTCCTGTAGTCCAGGCTGAGTTCATTTCTAGATATGTGGATAGCCTGAGATACTTAACATTCGGATATCACAGTTTTGTTACCTGACGTGGTATTCCCAGGGGTGTGCGTGTGTGTGTGTGTGTGTGTGTGTGTGTGTGTGTGCCCGTTTTAAAGATTTCACAATGTTAAGTTGGGCATGGTGGCCCAGTCTAATCCTAGCACTTGGGAGGCAGAGGCAGGTGGATCTCTGTGAGTTTGAGGCCATCCTGATCTACAGAGTGACTTCCAGGTCAACCAAAACCACACAGAGAAATCCTGTCTCAAAAATAAATAAATAAATAAATAAATAAAAACAAATTCACAAAGCTGATTGGTGGGTAAATCTTTATGAGATCGTGGAGGGCTGAACTATCATTGGTCTAGAGCTAAATTATCTTAGTTTTTGTTTTGTTTTGTTTGAGGCAGGGTTTCCCTATGTTGTCATGGATGGCCTGGAACTCACTATGTAGACCAGGTTGTCCTAGAATTGTAGGCATTGATAAGGTTCCTTGGTAGCAAATTGTTCTGTACCTCTGTGTTCTACCTACAATAATAAAGAGCTGGCAGAAAGAAAGATGCTTTAAAGAAACACTCTCTCAGTCTACCTCTCAGACTATTAACCAAAGAACCCAAAGAAAGAGGAAACTCCCCCCAGGAATCTCATATAGGGTGAAGAAAAAGACAACAGTCAGAGGTAGACCTCATCTCCCAGAAAGAGATTTCACACACAGGATGTTCTGATACCCCAGAGAAAGGTGTGTGTGTGTGTGTGTGTGTGTGTGTGTGTGTGTGTAATATGAATCTCTTTGTCCTTTTTCTCAATGTGGCAACATGGAATAAATGTCCTTTCTCTGCTTTTTACTTTAAATTTTGCTCTTTTCATTAGCTTTTTGAAGATAGATTGGCTGGACCTGACTTGGGGAACAGACTGTGACCTCCCCAATTTCAATAATGCATGTATCTTGGTGACAATTAGGTAAATTCTTCTGTAATACACAAGCATAGCTTAGCTTCTACCAACCAGCAGGCTAAGAAAGTCATGGGGGAGGGGGGAGAGAGGTAGGGAGGTAGAAGGAGAGGAAACAAGGCTTCCAGGACCATCAAGGGCAAGCTGGAGACTTCAAGTTCAACCTTGGAGTGGTTATGTTCCCATTTTCATCCAACTGCCTGCTGGAGCGCTTCTTCTTTCCCCTTGTTCATTCGGACAAAAGGATTTTGGCTTTGATTAAGGAATTAATTTCGGGTAAGATGGAAAGCTGAATTTACTAAAGACACATACACACACACATACACACACAGAGAGAGAGAGAGAGAGAGAGAGAGAG
Source organism: Arvicola amphibius (assembly GCF_903992535.2). Taxonomy (NCBI): domain Eukaryota; kingdom Metazoa; phylum Chordata; class Mammalia; order Rodentia; family Cricetidae; genus Arvicola; species Arvicola amphibius. The sequence continues at coordinate 86,846,234 of NC_052048.2, forward strand.
AGAGAGAGAGAGAGAGAGAGAGAGAGAGAGAGAGAGAGAGAGAGAGAGAGAGAGAGAGAGAGAGAGAAACCTTAGGTCAGGATTGATGGAGGAGATAAGGAAATAAAGGAAAGTAGACAGACATCTCCAGAAACAGAAGTGTTCTTGTAATCAGAACAACTGAAGGGCTGAGTCTCTATGAGGAAGTGGAGACTGTACACATGGCACAAGGAGGGGGACTTATAGGATTGAAAGAGTTGAGGCAGAAGCTTTTACCTGCAGGTCAGTATCCCTCAGTCTAGGAGTAATAGACACTACTCAAAGAGATATGTTGATCCTCTTATCAGAAGTGTTCCGGAACCTATCATTCTACAGTTATTATCAGTGTAGTCAACTTCCCTGTCCAGACCTTCTGTCCCAGATGTCTGTTTGGTCAAAAGTGTTACCTCAGCTCCCTAACACCCCTTTATACAAAAAGTCTAGATTGTTTGGTTGGGGGCTTCACCCCAGCTCCTGGCATAAGCCTCCTCCCCTCCCCTGGGAGTTGCCTCAGTCCAAACTCCACCTCTGAGAAAGCCCACCAAATGGTAACCCCTCCCCAGGCCAAACGACTCCCACAGGCTATTTAAACTGCTCCCCAGAAAATGAACACGTGGTCTCCAGGTTTCGCATGGTCTTCCTCCTTCTCTTTTCCTCTCCATGTTTTCCTGAGTTCACCTGGGAGCACTCCATTAAACATGGGCATCTTTTAATTTGGTTTAATTTGTTTTGATTGGAATTATTTGCGTTGGCAGAGAGGCTTGTCTTAAGAAAATACTTAACAATGTCTAGGTCATAAACCCTTCAAGAAGGAGGGGTGCAGGGAGAGCCCAACAGAATGATCATGGATTACCCTAGAAAAAAATCATAGCTTGTCTTTACAATTGATAGAAATATCTAGGATGTTGAGTATGTTGGTGACTCTGATATCTTCCATCTCTAAAGGTTGCTAAGAACACCCCCCCCAACACACACACACACACACACACACACACACACACACACACACCCTCTCTTAACATTGCTTAAAGAGTATAGCATAGCATACACAACAAGATTAAAAGATGTGTTTTGAAAGGCATGCTTTGCTTCTGTAGCCAATTTTAGCCAATAAATGGTGCCTTAAGTTTCCTGAGTCCATCTAAGCAGGACAGGGAAAACCAGACCTTTTTTTCTCATGATTTTCCTCTCATGTCCCTGTAATTTATTTCCTGTCTTCTAATTTTGCCTCATTTCCATCCATGTTTTTAAAAGGCATCTTTATTTATTAATTTCTTGGTTCTATTACTGTAAAAGCTTAATGAATTAATGAAATTTAAGATGAACTGGCTTAGGAAAGGTTAGGTTACCCTGACTCCCACAGCCTCCTCCAGCATATAAAAGAATGCTTTCTCCTAGCAAAGGATGTTTGCTAAGTGTTTTACAGATCAAAGGTCTCCCCCACTTCCTGCCGGGAGGAATCCAGTTGTATGGTATTTACTGACCAAAGGTCTCTCCCCTCCCTGCTGGGAAAGAGTCCCTTTTGAACAGAAGACCCTCACCCTATACCCAGTGTGACTTGATCTCAGCTTTTTGATTAAAAAAAAAAACCCATCCTACCTAGCTTCACTGCCTTGCCTTTCCAAAGTGTCAGCCTGCTCTTCATCAGCCAGCTAAGTAAAGGCCTTGCTACACTCTTAATAAGCATGATGGTTTGTAACGTTCTCAAGTGAATTATTTCAACCACATCAAAACACAGTACTTGGGTAGCCCGAATCTATGTTCCCAGGTCACGGCCATTTATATTCATGCAGAATGAGCTATGTCTTACTATCTTTAGAGCAATAGTTACATAAACCAGACCCAGAACAACAACTCAGTGATAAATTCCCAGACTATATTATGGTGAATACCAGCGCAAAGTGCAAACTCCGCCCTTAGTTCTTTATTCCTCAAACCTTAAGCATCCACACATCACCCTCAGTGACTAAGCATTCCAGTCCCTCTGCTCTCACCAACAGTTTCGACCTTGTTTATCATAGATTATTATCTGAATAAAAGCTCAAAGTGCAAACACCACTAAGTACTGATTGCATTTGTAAAAATCATTACCTGAGTAGCCACATGCGGACTAGTGGTGACATTACTGCCACTCTGTTGTTGAGCGTCATTGAACGTCTTTGGTTCTCACAGAAAGTGAGATATTTTAATGTTGCCTTCTCGACTGTTGGTAATAAATACATGACATTTTACAAAAATCCATTATTGAAATAAAAAATGGTTAGAAAAAATGAAAGTATAACAAAGACATGGAAAATGGTAATAACTGGAAGTGGAATTAAAACAAAAATTGTGGATGGATAGGAAAAATAGCTGGCTATGGGAACGTGGACACTGTCACCATTTGAGAAATCCATGAAATAGCCCAACCTATCAACATAAATAAGTAAAGTGTTTGAGATGAAAAGAATAAAGATATCTTATACACCCACTTTGGAAATCAATATGGCAGTTTCTCAGAAAATTGGGAATCTATCTACTTCAAGACCCAGCAATACCAAGCAATACCACTCTGGCATATACCTAAAGGATGCACACTCATACCACAAGGACATTTGCTCAACTGTGTTTATAGCAACATTATTTATAATAGTCAGAACCTGAAAACAACCTAGATGCCCTTCACCCGAAGAATGGATAAAGAAAATATGGTACATTTACACATTTACACAATGGAGTATTACTTAGCAATTAAAAAAAAAATGACATCTTGAAATTTGCAGGCAAATGAATGGAACTAGAAAAAAAATCCTGAGTGAGGTAACCCAGACCCAGAAAGACAAACACGGTATATACTCACTCATAAGTGGATATTAGATATAAAGCAAAAGATAACCAACTTACAATCCACAACCCCAGAGAATCTAGGTAAAAAGGAGGACCCTAAAGAGACAAGCATGGAGGGTCCCAGGAAGGGAAATAGTCAAGATCTACTGGGTAAACTGGGGGGAAGGGTAGAAGGAGAGCAGATGGAGACAGAAACATGAGGGATTGAGATGGCCAAGTTCAGAGAGGGATGGAGTGGGAGAGCAATGAAAGAGATATCTTTATAAAGGGAGCAATTCTGGGGTTAGGGAAAATTTCCAGGAATCCACAAGAGTGACCCCTGTAGTAGGAAGGCTGCTTGTCTGTTTCCTGGCCACCCAGACTCCAGAGATAACCACACAGAAACTGTATTAATTAAATCACTGCTTGGCCTATTAGCTTTAACTTCTTATTAGTTAGCTTTTACATCTTAATTTAACCTCTTTTCATTATTTTATATTTTACCACGAGGCTCATGGCCGACAAGGTTCCAGCATGTCTGTCTGTGGTGGCTGTGGTTCCATGGCTTCTCCCTGACTTCTCCTTCTTTCTCCCAGCATTCTGTTTAGTTTTCCCCACCTAGCTCTTTCTGCCCTGCTCTGCTATAAGCTCAAAGCAGTTTTTGTTATTAACCAAATGGTATTCACAGCACACAGAGAGGAATCCCACATCAGACCCCAGCTAAGATTCCTAGCAATAGTGGAGAGGGTGCCTGAATTGGCCTTCCCTGTAATCAGATTAGTGACTACCGTAATTGTCATCATAGAACCTACATCTAGTAGCTGATAGAAGCATATGTAGTTAATCCACAGTCAAGCACTGAACTGAGCTCCTGGAGTTCAATTGAAGAGAGTAAGAAGGGATCATATGAGCAAGAGTGGTCAAGATCATGATGGGGAATCTACGGAGACAGCTGACCCAAGCTAGTGGAAGCTCATAAACTCTGGATTGACAGCTGGGGAACCTGCATGGGACTGAACTAGACCCTCTGAATGTGGGTGACAGTTAAGTGGCTTGATCTGTTAGGGAGTGGGAGGCTGGCAGTGGGACCAGAACTTATTCTGGGTGCATGAACTCGCTTGTGGAGCCCATTTCCTATGGTGGGATACCTTGCTCAGCCTAGATACAGTGGGAGGGGCCCGGTCCTGCCTTAACTTGATGTGCCTAACTTCATTGACTCTCCAAGGGAAACCTTACCTTCTTTGAGGAGTGTATGGGGGAAAATAGGGGCAGGAAAAGGGGAGGGAGGGAATACTGGGGTTGAGATGTAAAAGGAAAATTTTTTAAATAATAAAAAAATGGAAAAAAAGAATAATGGTGTCTTGGAGAGAATGCCACCAGCAAAAATCTTCATTTAAAACTAACCATGATTAAAAACATTTCATTATAGTGAGTGTACTGGAGAAAACACATTGGGAGTTTTTATAATCTATATTTAGAAAGGCCACAGCAATTCCCCAAAGCATGGAAAAATATATAGTCCAGAGTGTAAGAAATGAGAAAATAGTATTCTTAGACTGTGAGGTCCTGTTCTTGCCAAAAAACTTTGGAAGCTCCTTATCCTTCCTGGATGCCCACAACTCTGTAGAAGCTTCAGATGGCCCTGCTCAGGTCTACCAGGAGCCCTCCCCATACTCCTAATAACTGAGAAAGGTAGGCGTAGTAATTTGGTACAGGCACAGCTGACTAAACAGAGAGATTGTGGTTCAGCAGGACACTGTGTGTGCTTGATAGTTGGCGTTAATTAGGCACAAGAAACACCTGGGAAGAGAATTTCAATATGGGATTGTCTACATTGTACTGGAGAATTTAGTTACTAAAGCCGGCTATTGAGGGAGGGCAGCCCCAGTCAGCACCATGGTATGTGAGATAGCCCATGGATGCCCAATAGTTTAGGAAAAGTTCTTACCTATCTAATAGTTAGACCTTTTTTATCTAAGGGAAAAAGTAAAGAAACTCAGATACCTTCTTTACTTAGTCTTGAAAAACGTTCTTTCAGAAAAATCTCTCTTGCTCTTCTCTCTCTGCCTCTCAGCTGCTGCCCCTGCCCTCCACCCTCTGCCTCCCTGTATCACTGCCCTCTGCTCTCTCTGCGACTTCTGCTTCTCTTTCTCTGCTCTTTGCCCTTCGTGCTTCTGTTTCTCCCATAGCCAAACTCTGGGCAATCAATTTACACGTTTAGAGCTCTACGCCTTCTCAAAACCCAAGATAAGTCACACAGTTTCTCTCAGGCTGGGAATGTCACGATGACTATGCAGTGAGCAGTGGTCTTGCACGTAGCTCTAAGTTGGTGAGGGTTCCCAGGCAGCAAGTAAACAGTTGGCTGAACCTTGGGCCTGAGATGGGGATTATGGCAAAAATGCAATTAATGAGAAGTTATGTCTAATCATGTTTCTTCTCTTCTGACCTTGAATCAGTGAAAACAGCACCTGGAAAAATGACCTTGTGTATTTGTCTCTAGGGGCAACCAGCCTGCTTTGAATCTGCTTTGAAGTCTAAAGTAAGCTTGTCTGTGCAGAAGGCTCTTTGTGACTGAGAATCCTAAGTCACTCTGAGTAATGTAAAATATGCTAGTATTCTTTAATATTAGAGTAAGCAGAAAATCATCTTCTGACCTTCCACGGCTATATGCATGCCCAACAGATGGTTCACAAGATAAACACACAAGCAGTGGAAATACACCCAAAGCTGTTATTAGGGAAGAAATGAAGAAGAGACCAATGAGAGAACTTACAGATAGGAGCAACTGTCAGTGACCCCACGGCTCTTCCAGGTGGGACTCCCCACCAGGGCATCTTGTGTCTGATGGCTAAACACTAGCTATCACTCCTGTACATTCCCACAGTCCTCTACAAGGGATTTTCTACATTATAGTGGAGAATTTAGTTAATGGATGTAAGAAGACAGAGACAACTGTGGGTAACACCATTCCCTAGGCAACAGATCCTCAACTATATAAGAGCGGTGAAATTGAGCCAAGCACAAGTGAGCACATGCACATGTGTTCACTCATTTCTTTCTGCTCTTGACTGTGGATGTGATGTGAATGAGCTGTTGAAGTCCCCGTCTTGACTTTTCCATCTACCTAAGCAGCCCTCCTCTAACTCTTATTGATGCTGTTATACTGCAACTTAATGCCCAATAAAGCTTCTTTCAGACATTTTTATTTTGTTACTCATGAAGAAGAACAGACTGAGCTGGTTACACTGGGCTGATGGCACTAGACGTGGCAGGAGCTGGAGGGGAGTGGCTAGCACAGTAACCAGCAAACAGTGAGTGATGTAGAACAACTAGAGATTCAAGGAGCTGCTGCCAGCTTCCAGACCCTCCTGCTAGGAGAGCCCGAGGAGTGTTGGCCTTGTTGACAGTCAATGCTCAAAGCCATTAATATCGAGAAAGTTGCACTCTGCCTGTTCTTAATTTCTATCCAAATTGAGCAAAAGCACCCTTGGCCAATTGCTAACAAGAATTGCTATTTAAAGGCTCTGGGTACGTTATTTTACAAAGAGATAAAAGCAATTTAGTGTTTTTATTCGGGTGAGGATAATATTTGTTAACCATCCATGCCTTCCACCTTTAACATTTTTGCAATTAATTTTTTAAGCTGTCATACAAGTGGTAGATTTTCCTGTGGCATTTGAGCATTTGAGTACTCACACGCCAGCACATTTTGTTCTCATTCATTCCCTTCTCTCTGTCCTCCCCTTATTCTTTGAATGTTATAAATTCTATAAATGCATATCTGATATTAATATTATACTTTATTAGTTTTTGAGAATTTTATACAGTGAATTTTGGTCTTCACCCCTTCCCCCAGCTCCTCCTCCCCAACCATACCCTCCCATATTTGTGTTCTTTAAACATAAAAATGACATAATATTCAATTTGTGTTGCCCATGGACTGTTAGAGGTGTGACAGTCCACTGGAGTGTGGTTGATCTATCAGTAATCAGATCTTTAAAAAATTGACTCTCCGTCTGCCAGTGGCTATCAGCTTCCATTAGCTCATAGTCAGGAACAGGATTTTGTGCTTATCTCCTCTCTTGATGCTGGGATTTTAGTCTGGCTTGATCTTGCATCGGTCTTATACATGTTGTCAAAAATACAATTTGTGGTTGAGTACTCTACAGTGTCTTTCTTTGTACCTCAACCAGTTTTGGGGGTCAAAAAGTCTCTCTGATGAGGATGGAGAAATACACTAATCCATGGGTAAGTAAATAATTAAAAGTCAGTTTAATACGTGTCCATTTAGTGGAATAGCAGTAGCAGGTTCTCCCTTAAGATCTATGACCTGAAAGCCAGCTTAAGCACCAGGGAGAGGTCCTGCTCTCATGGTTAGAAGCCCTACTAAGAGACACAATTGTCACACACATGCAAAGGGCCTATGCTGGTCCCGTTCATGCTCTCTGACTGTTGATCCGGCGTCCATGAGCTCCCATGACCTCAAATCAGCTGTCTCTGTGGCTTCCTCCATTATAACATCCCTGGCTGGTACAATCCCTCCTCCCTTTATATTGCAAGACTCTTAGAGCTCAACGTATCGCTTGTCTGTGAATTTCTGCCTCTTCTTCCATCAGTTACTGAACAGAGTATCTCTGATGACAATTAGGGAAGTCACCAATGGCAATGTTGGATTACCTGGCCCTGCCTCAACGTAAGGGGGAGAGCTTGATCCTGCCTTAACTTGATGTGCTATGCTATGTTCGAGCCCATAGGAGGCCTGTCCCTTTCTGAATGGAAATGGTGGAGGGGAGTGGGTGGGAAAAGGCAAGAGATGGGAAGAGAGGAGGGAGGGAATATTGGTTGGTATGTAAAATAAATGAAAAAAAAATATTTAAATAAATGAAAAAAATCTATGATCTGTCTAGCTACAGGTCCCTGGCCCTGATAATGGTGTCAGGTATGGGTTTCGTTTTGTGGAACAGGCCTTAAATTAAACTAGAAAGTAGTTGGTTACTGCCAGGTTGTTCTTGCCACTATTGTACTAGTGAGAGTGTTTTTTCCAGGCCAGTCATTATTGTAGCTCTCAGAGCTCATAAGTAGGTAAGATTGGGGACTGCATTTTCCTTCCAGCACTGTGCCTTGCAGCACCCCAGTAAAGGTAGAGCCTCCAGGTCAGTGCCAGCTTGTTTTTTTCCATGTTCTATGTACTATTTTAATAGTAGGTTCTTAAAACACACACACACACACACACACACACACACACACACAGAGGATTTTAATGGAGTAACCCTACTGTCAGAACACAGTCTAAGAATCGAGTTATGTGGGGAGAATTCTGAGTGCTTGTGAGAAAACTCCAAGAAAACTCATGGTCTCAGTTTCTTCAAAAACCTGGAACTGTCCTTGGAATGTGTTTTACTGCTCATCCCAAGTGTAGTGGATAAGCATGAGTTACTTCAGATGATTCATTATAGCTGGCTATTGTTACTTGTTTATATGCCTCTCTGGAAAAACACGTTGTTTGTTTGTTTGTTTGTTTGTTTGTTTGTTTACCATGTGTGACCTGTCTCAGGTGACTCCTCTTAACCCTCAGAGTATACATTTTCTGATGCTCTGACTTGCATGAGACTTCAGCCTGCCTTATTTTAGGCTCCCTTCTCCCAGGTTCACACCTTGAGAGGGGCAAACACCCCACCACAGTGCAACAGTGTCCCTACTTTACCCCTCAGGCTAACAAATAAAAGCTCAGAGCCAAGAATGCATTGTCCCCTTTGGAATTGTTGACTGGTGAGGTTCCAAAAGCTCACAAACATTGCAGATGATTGCCATTGTTCTTGGATAGCCTCTAGAACTTGACAGTAAGACCATACTGCCGAAGACACCACACACTAGTGGCATTCTTAATGGTTTTAAGATGTTTTAGAAGTCATGGAATGACTAAAAAAATCCCTGTTGATTATTCAGTTCCGTTTTATGAAATAGCCTGCAGAATCCCTACCAGTCTTGACCCATCTAATGCAGCCTATCTCTAGCTTGTTTAGTGGGGCTAAGATCAGCAGAGGGGCTCCCAGATTCCTCACAAGTGCCCTGTGTGAGCCACTTCACAGAACCACAGACTTGCCTCTAGCTCTTCAGTTAGAAATCCTTGCCCATATTTCACACTCTTACCATGTATAAGGAAACTCCTTATTATGAGATAATATAAAATATAAAAATAAACAATGGATTCCTGGTTTACAATCATTGTTATTCTTAAGCACTGTTACACAGACACACACACACACACATTCTGGGGCAGACAGCTATGAAAATATGAACTGAGTTCCAAATGGAATAGGCCTTAATTCTAGACTTGCTAAGAGTCCTTGGCTTCATGTAGCTCTTTGGTCAAAATTTTGTGAATGTGTATTGATATGTTCATCACTCACTGATTACCACAAAACACCTCCCACCAGGCACTGGGTTCACACAAGCTACTACTGTAAATGGAAGAGAAAACAAATACAAAAGGAGAATAAGCATTTTCCCCAGAAAGGAAACTGGAGAGCCTTGCTGTGCACACACTGGGGAAAGAAGCAGTGGAGACCGCACTGCAAAGACTGAAGCAAGAACAAGCCCAGTTAAAGTCTCGTGGACTTTCGCAAGACCACACTTCCTGAGGCCTCGGGAACTTCTCACTTCCAAAGATAGATTCTTGGTAGCAAGAATTTCTTGCCTAAGTACTTGTAGAAAGATACTTTTTGTTGTTTTGGGTTTTCCATGTTTTATTTTGTTTACTGAGACTGAATTTCTCTGTGTAGCTCCGGACCTCATTCTGTAGATCAGGCTAGCCTTGAACTCAGATTTCCCTGCCTCTGCCTTCTCAGTGCTGGCATTAAAGGTGTGTGATTTGGGAAGACAGTGTCTTTTTGGAGCAAACAGTAGGAAGAGGACTGGTCCTTCTGCAGCAATCTCTTTCTTTCTTCATGTTGATGTCTCTGTGTTCAGATTGGAACATGTACAGACTTTAATTCTTCTGTATTCTCATGAGTTCACTATGCCACAAGAACAAATGAAGAGGTGTTGGAGAGCTGGGAAAGATGGAGGAGTGAAGATTTTTTTCTGTTTTTTCTCTTTTTGTGTTTGTTTGCTTGCTTGGTTTGGTTTGGTTTGAATTTAAATTTTTTCTTGTTGGGGAGGGCTTCTGCAGGGGATAGGGAGGGCATGGTGGGGTGGAACTGGAGTAAATTATGTGAAATTCCCGAAGATTCAATAAAGAAATTATGTTAAAAAAAGAAAGAAAAGAAAACCAACCTTAGTTTATCCAATTATTTTACAAGAATGACCACAGACATAGAAAACTGCAAGGCTGTGCAGAAGTTAAACGGAGTCCTACAGAAATTTCAGATTTTAGGAGAATTAAGGAAGCGTTCATTTCATATGATATGCATTCACCTATGTGAAGCAGATGTTAGATTCATAGGCAATGCAGGACAGAATTATCCCCCCAAACTGGAAAGATTTAGCTACAGCAATATTGGAAGCTGGTCCTCAGTTACAGTGGAGAACATGATGGGAAGAGGAAGCTAGGACCGTAGAAGAATAAGATAGGGCTAGAAGAATTGCTATTTCCCAAGCTCAGGGTCTCAGTGAAGGCTAATATGCTGACTTGCAAAGACAGTTTGGATTTGATGATCATGTCTTGGCTCTATGTCATCTCATAGTTTTGAATGCTTGAGACAAGGGTCACGAATCAAGAAAGAGGTCTGAGCCATTTAATAAAATTATATAAGGCCCCAAAGAAGCCCTCATTGATGTTTTTTAAAGATTGACTTAAGTTGTAAGTAGAAGAGTATTAGATCCAGAAGTCAGGCAAATGTTAATTTAATCTTTGGCTTTTGAACATGCTAATTCAGAATGCAAAAGGGTGATTAGGCCTTTAGAGGCAGGACCAGTGCCATTAGATGAATGGCTTAGAAATACAGCTGATACTGAATCTCATGCTTAAGGTGCTGCTTTGATAGAAGTGATTTCTAAAAATATTAATAAAAATCAAAATGTCAGATGTTTTACTTGTGGTAAGCAAAGACATCTGGAAAGGGATTGGAGGCAAGACATTCCTAGAAACATTTTTTTCTAGAGATAATGTAAATTTAAGGTCCCAGTCTTCTGGAGTATGCAGAAGATGTGGCAAAGGCCAGAACTGTACTAATAAATGCAGATCAACAAGGGACAGGAAAGGTAACACCTTAAGGGGCCTTCCACAGGCCCCAATATTAAATTTGGTTCCCTGTCAGCATTGGAGAAACTCATCCACAGAGCAAAGAAAAGATGTAATGTCTGTTTTTAATAATCATACTGCTCTGGATGTGATCAAGGACAGAAATAGCTTCATTAATAAAAAAAATTTCAGGAGAGACCATAAAACAAGTATTTTGGCAAACTGCTATAAATGATCAAAGACTGTAGATGAAAGTTTCTGTCCTGCCTGGTCCCACAGTCATTTAGTCCCAAATAAACACACAGAGGCTTATATTAATTATAAACTGTTTGGCCTATTGTTCTCTGTATAATCAAACTCCATTACCTGCAGGAAGTAACCCAATGGGTACTCACAGAAATAGAATTTGGCAAATAGATCTATTTATTTTGTGGAATTTGGAAAAGTAAAGTGTGCATACCATATCATAGATACATATTCAGGATTTTAATGGGCAACTGCTTTAAGTTCTGAGAAGGCTGATTCTGTAATTGGACATTTATTAGAAGTTATGACCACTATGAGAATGCCTGTACAAATTAAGACTGCTCCAGTGTAAAATGGAGCTGCGGGGCTGCGTCCGCCACCTGGCTAGCTTTACCCAAAATAATTACACGGAAACTGTATTCTTTTAAATACTGCCTGGCCCATTAATTTCAGCCTCTTACTCACATCTTGATTAACCCATATTTAGTAATCTGTGTAGCACCACGAGGTGGATCGCTTACCAGGAGAGATCATAACCTGCATCCATCTCAGAGAGGAGAGGCATGGCTACTGCCTGAAGCGTCTCCCTTCTCTTTCCCAGAATTCTGTTCTGTTTACTCGGCCTACCTAATTTTCTGTCTCTTAAAGGGCCAAGGCAGTTTCTTTATTAATAATGAAAGTAACACACAGACACTCCTCCATCACTCCAGCATATGTCTCTAGTAAAATGAAACAGGTTTTTTTTTTTTGCATATTACTACATAATGCTCATAACAGGCATACTAATCAATCCTACAGGACAAGTAGTATCTAACTGAAGGGGGTGGGTGATTTTTGGTTGTTTGGTTTCTCACGGATGCTTGTCATTGTTTAGGGAGGTTGGTAGCAAATTGTTACTAGTCATGGTCAGTGAAAAATCTAAGGAAAGGAGGATAGATTCAGTTATCTCTTTCTGAAAAAAGGCGGAGATGTAGGAATTGTAGGATAAATGAGTAGATTATTAAATCTATTTTAAAGTAAAAATCAACTACTAGTCTCAAATATTTTACATTGCTATGAATTTTTATATATTGTTACAAATTTAAGGTTATTCTTGTTACAACATACTGTATATATGTTTCTACTCTTGTTTAAGGGATTATACCTATGCCGTTCAATCAAAGGTGTAATGTAAAGTTCTAGTCTTTGAAATCTGATATTAAAAATTATTTAGGATAATTAAAATGCAGTTTAATAGTCATCCTTAACAATCAAACTTGTAGTCATGTTAGGTATGTCTTCAAGGTCAAATAGAGATATACTTTATAGAAATAGGTGGTCTTCAAACACTTCAGAGATCTACAGAATATGTAATTTAAAATATTTTAATAACATAACATTTTTATGACAGTGAGATATGTCTGCTCCTGGAAGCACCAATCTGTTTCAGAGAAAACGACGAGCATCAGAGAACCTCCATATGGAATTTGCTTTCATTGTGGCAAAGTTAGTCCTTGGGCAAGAAACTTTCCTTGCCTCAACTACTGACAATATGCTATCCGAATTGGACAAGCAGGACAAAATGAAGACAACTGATGAACCTTACCAAGACAAGGTGGGACAGATACATTGTGATAGAAAGTGGTTTCCGTATAAAACTTTGGACTCACCAAGATAAGATAGATAATAGATTTTCTCTGAATTTGCCAAATACAAATGAACTAGGCATTGTGAATACAGTTCTTACTTGATAATTTTTTTATTATATATAGTTTTACTCTGTTAACAGAGTTAAAATCTTTCCTTTTTGTTTAAACAAAAGGGGATATTTGATTGCATTGTGACACCCCAAGACTGTGTTAATAAAGTTAACCTTGAATCAGTATGGAGTTGGCAACTAGCAGACTGGAATTAGTTATAGAGAAGACAGAAGTAAGGACAGAAAAAAATGCACAGGAAGAAGGATGGAGGGATTTGGAGATTTTGTGCCTTCTTTGATATGGAATGTGTAGAGAGAGAGGCACTTTCTGGATCTCAGGTTAAAAAACAAACAAAATAAAAAAAAAAACAGGGAAGGTCAGCTGGTCACTCCTCTCCTTGTTGGATCTATCAAATTTTCACCACAGTATCAGTCTCCAAAGTCTTTACTGGTAATAGACTAACTTAGATAAAACCAAGTGGGGATGAAGTTAAATTGAAACCCCTAGGATAATTACCTAGTAGTCATTTGATGCAAACAGAGGCCCCTCATGCTCTCCCATTGCAGAGTGAGGTATCCACCTTTTTCCTGAGTCTGTGTGAGGATCTACTAGATTACTATGTGGCCTAGTCAAGTCCTAAATTCATAAAAGTCTTTTTAGAAATGGGGTTGTTGTCATTTGCTACCCACCAGGATTTCTTTCATTTAGTTGGGTTAAGTAAGAGCTTTTCAGTCCTGCTCATCTTTCCTTTTCTTTAGTTTTTTTCAAGACATGGTTCCTCTGTGTAGCCCTGGCTCTCCTGGAACAAACTCGATAGACCAGGCTGTGTTTGAGCTCACAGAGATCTGCCTGCCTCTGTCTCCCAAGTGCTGGAATTAAAAGCATGTACCACAAGCACCAGGTTTGTTTATTTTCTCAAAGAGCTGAATCTTTCATTGCTCTATTGTTATTTTAGACTCTATTTCATTAAATTCAGCTTTGATGTATTACTATTTCTTCTCCTAGTTTTGGATTCGGCTAGTTATTTTCTTAGAATTTAAGGAATATCATTAGATTTTTTTATTTGTACTACTTACAATTTTTTAAATATTGGTACTTATTGCTATAAAATTTCCCCATTAGAACTGACTTTTCTATATTCTACACTTTCTGGTAAATTTTGATTCCTTTTCCTTTGACTATATACATTTTAAAAATGTGCTTGAAGTTTTTCAAGGAATAACTTATCATTAAAATGGGTATTATGCAAAATATAACTGTTTTTTAGTTTTGATAATTTATAAGTATATTTAATTGTGATAAGATACAATAACTTATCTTCATTGTCCTATATTTATTGTGATTTAAAACATGATTTATTTTGAAAAAAAATTCATGAGCTTCTGAGAAGAATGTGTTTTCATAAGTGTTAGATGGAAGACTCTATAGATGTCTAAGCCTATTTGATCTATAATAGTGTTAATTCTGACTTCATTGTTCATTTCTTTTGTCTGGACAGTGCATCTTTATGTTCCCCGGTACTTGTTTTATAAAACCAAGCACACCAATATTCAGTGCATATATATATATATATATATATATATATATATATATATGTAGAATTCACATGTATTTTTGTGTTTAAATTAAAATAATTATATAATCCCCTCTCCCTTTCTTCCCTTCGACCTCTTACATGTACCTCCTTGCTAAAAAAATTACCATCTCTTTTTATTTAATTGCCATTGTCACATGTACCTATATAAGTGCCTAAGTATGTAAATACAACTTTCTAAGTCAACTTAGAGGTCACACACATGTGATGACTTCAGGGCTGATAATTTGGTATTAGATAAACAATTAGGGACTCATCACACAGAAGACCAGCTCCCACTATCACATCATCCTTAGTTGCTTCTAATTCTATTTTTAAGGGCAGAGGGCCATGAGATTTCTTCCTTCTGTGCTAGAAGTTCTAGTGGTTTTTTTTTTCAGGTCTTGTCTAGGTAGCCCTGTTGCTGAGGTATTATAGGGAAAACTTCCCTGCCATTTCTAGGAGACACAATCACACAGCAGATTTCTTGGTCCTCTGGCCCTTAAAAAAGTCTGCTACCTCTTTCACAAAGTTCTTTGATGTAGGTGTGTCTTCTATCTATCTGATGATTTCATTGGTTAATTAATAAAGAAACTGCTTGGCCTGATATGTTAGAATATAGATGGGTGGAGTAGACAGAACAGGATGCTGGGAGTGAGGCAGATGCCTGAGGCAGACGCCATGCCTCTCCTCTCTGAGACAGATGCCATGGAGCCAGCGGCCAGGTCAGCCATGCTGAATCTCTCCTGGTAAGCCACCACCTTGTGGTACTACACACATTACTAAATATGGGTTAAAGCAAGATGTGAGAATTAGCTAATAAGAGGCTGAAACTAATGGGCCAGGCAGTGTTTAAAAGAATACAGTTTGTGTGTTGTTATTTCGGGTGAAAAGCTAGCCATGCAGGAGTCGGGCAGGACGAAAAGCAGGCCTGCCCGCTGCTCATTCATCACTACAGTTCCTAGAGCCTTAGGCATGGGTGCTGTGTTGTAGATGTATCAAAGTGGACTGGGCACCCCACAATGAATTGTTCTCTGCATTTTAACTGGTTGTGGTTTTCTCTAATGATCTTCAAGTGTTGCAAAGAGAAGTTTCTTTGATGAGGGATGAGAGCAAAACTTATCTGAATAAGTTTTAGGACACAAGTAAGAATTATACTGGCTAGAATAAGTTTTAGGGTGCAGTTAAGAATTATATTGGTTAGGTAAAATGGCAGTAGTAGGTTGCCCTCTAGTATCTATGACCCCACTAGCCCTAGGTAGTTCACTAACTTTCCAGTGCCAGGCATGATTTCCTTTCTGCTGATCAGGCCTTAAGTCTAATTAGAGATCTGTTGGTTACTGCCAAGACATGAGAGCAGTTACTGCATTCCTAGGGATAGCTTGCCATGCTGGTCATTGCTGTGGTTCATAGGTGTCACAACTCCTTTGGAAGTTTCTATATCAATTCCAATACTGTGAAAGCTACTCCTTTGAGAGGAAGCTTTCAGGTCAGATCCAGCTCTGACCCACTGGGTCTTATGTCTCAAATATGTGATGTTTTCAGCAACAGAGATTTACCTTCCACTTCTGGGAGACAACCAAGGGCAACATCAATAGGCTATATTGTTTTGGGAGTCCCTTGGACTTCGCCAACTAACAATTTGAAAGAGTTTTGGATGTCTGATATTTGTTTGTGATTTTGTTAAATACTCTATGGCTCCTGGGAAGGAGCATTATCACCCTAAGTTGTTTAACTGTATTATATTATACATGTATATGTATAAACATAGACCTGTATGTATAGTATGCAACTTTAGATGAATAAATAATAATAAATTAAAAAAAATGGGAACATGCGGGTGGGGTGGGATGGGGGGAGGGGAGGATGGGGAGAGAAAAGTGTGAAGTGGAGGATGGGAAGAGCTTGGGGGAATAGGATGGTTGGGATATAGGAAGGGTGGATATGGGAACAAGGAATTATATATCTTACTTAAGGGAGCCATTCTAGGGTTGGCAGAGACTTGACTCTAGAGGGGTTCCCAGGTGTCCAGGAAGACGTCCCCAGCTAGGTCCTTGGGCAGCTGAGGAGAGGGTGCCAGAAATGTACAGATCCTATTGCCATACTCATGAATATCTTGCATATCACCATAGAACCTTCACCTGGCATTGGATGGAGAAAATGACAGAGCCCCACATAGGAGCACTGGACTGAGCTCCCAAGGTCCCGATGAGGAGCAAAAGGAGGGAGATCATGAGCAAGGAAGTCAGGACCGTGAGGAGTGCGTTTACCCATTGAGACGGTGGGACAGATCTAACGGGAGACCACCAAGTCCAGTTGGAATGGAACTGATAGAACAGGGGACCAAACCGGACTCTCTGAATGTGGCTGACGGTGGAGGAGGACTGAGAAACCAAGGACAACAGCAATGAACATGAACTCTACAGCATGGACGGGCTCACTGTGAGCCTTGTCAGTTTGGTTGCTCACCTTCCTGGACTTAGGGGGAGCTGGGAGGACCTTGGACTTAACATAGTGAAGGGAACCCTGATGTCTCTTTGTCTTGGAGAGGGGTGGAGAGGGGGTATGGGTGGAAGGGAGGGGAGGGATGGGGAAAGAGGAGGGAAGAAGATGGAAATCTTTAATAAAAAAAAATGAGGAAAAAAAAGTTTTCTGGCAGAATTTTTGGGATCTGATTTCAATGAGATTGATTTGTTTTGTTTTTGTTTTTTTCGACATAGGGTGTCTCTGTAGCTTTGGAGCCTGTCCTAGAACTAGCTCTTATAGACCAGGCTGGCCTTGAACTCACAGAGATCCTTCTGCCTCTGCCTCCTGAGTGTTGGGATTAAAGGTGTTCGCCACCACCTCCTGGCCTAAACAATCCATTTAGGATGATGTTCCCTGTGTGTTTGTCGCATATAACCTTTATTTTGTTTAGGCATGTTCCCTACAGTTCTACTCTCCAGGACTTTTATCCTAAAAGCCTGCTAGATTTTTGTCAAAGAATTTTCTATTGAGATGATCCTGTGATTTTTTTCTTAAGTTCATTTATGTGATATACTGTATTTATTGACTTGCATATTTTGAACCATTTCTGTATCTTCTAGATAAATCTGACTGCTTGAGAGCTTTCCATCAGCAGGGCTTGTAACTTTGTTGACTGCCCAAGTTTCTCCAGTGCCTCTTGGCCAAATGTGCACGAGCAGGACAGCAGCCCAGGTCAGTGGAGGCCTGCATTCCACTGCAGAGCAGAAAGCTCACTTGCTGTCAGCCCCTATAACCCTGGTGCCTGGTTCCTGCCTCCATTCAAGACCATGGCATGCATTTGCCCCAGTGGCATCCTTTGAGTCATCCAGAAGATGGTGCTAGTGCCAGTGCTGGCATCTAAGCCCACTGTGTGCAAGGAGAACATATGAAGTTCCCACTGGGAGCTAAGCCAGCAGCCACTTGAGGACAGTCAGAGCTTCCAGTAAGATAAGGAGTACTTTCTAGGAAATGGCTCCAAAACCTTTGATAAGCTCAGTCCTTTTAAGAGCAAGGAAAGACTGGGAAGATGTTGATTTAATTGATAATGATGGACCTGGCTTCATCATAAAGGAACTGAAATTTTATATAGGTAAACACACAAACACATGTACACACATGTATGTATATACACACATACATACATACATACATACATACATACATACATACACATGCTATAAAGCCTGCAGTAATGATAATGGGGGCAAAGATGATAGATTTCCTGGAAGGATTCAAGTAGGCCACCTAAAAAATTTACTGCCTAAAAATCTCTAACTGGTTCTAAGATAGTTGCCATGATCACACCTTTATAAAAAAGCTGTCAAGTTACTAGAGAAAGCATTAAGGCTACAGATCTTGATCTGAACAGACAATCACTTGGAAGGAATTCAACACCTTTCTGTACCCTGAGGAACTTGAGCATAGGAAGGAGATTGCTGTTTTGAAACACTGGTGAACATTGACAGGAACTGGGCTGGGTTTGTGAACTGGGCTGAGTACATCAATGCCATCTTTCCCCAGAGGACAATGGCTCTGGCCCAGAATGGGTTTTGTTAGGACTGGAGCAGTTCTATGACTCCTGAGATCTGATCGGGCATGGCAAGTTAGACCGGGGTGGAATTTGCTGCTGGGTCCTACATCTTGATTACGACATGCCCAGGACAGCGCTTCACTTGCTGTAGGAGTCAGACAAAGACAAGGAGGAAAAGGCCAACCAAGGAGGGAATATTGGGCCACTGAAGCATACTTTCTGAAAGCCATGCGGTTAGTTACCAGGAATATCTCACAAAATAATGCTCAACTTTGATAGATACACGTCCTGATGTGACCCACTGTCATGAGCATCTTTAGGTATCTTTGGTGGTTATAGAGCCCGAAAAGCAAGATCACAGGTCAGATTGGAGCAGAAATGCTTTCACTTCATATTTACTTGAAAATGATCCTAGTTACTTTTTCAGTAGGATTTCTCTCATAGCACATTAACATGTTGGCAAATTGCAATTCTTTGTGGTGATACATTGCTACAATGTGACTTTTACAGTGTAATTTTTTCTCACTAAGTTCAAAGGAAAGGAGAAGAAAACTTCAAAGAGTTCTGTCACTCAAGTTTGGTGGGTTGGGGACATTATACAAAATAACTGCTTATCTGAAATTTGCTGTTGTTGTTTGGTTTGGTTGGTTTTTGTTGTTGTAGATATCTATGATATATGTCTATTCAATTTTGAAAGTATTTTATGCAAGATATTTGAACCTATGTTTATCAGAGACATCTACCCATAATTTTCTGTTGTGTCTTTCCTTGATTTGGTATTAGAGCAATACTGAAATCTCAGAAGCAGTTTGGGAGTGCTTCACCTGTTTCTGAATAGTTTAAGGATTAGCTTTAGAACTTTGAAAGTCTGTGAACCCATCTAGTCATGGGCTGTTTCACTCTCCTCATTTCTTGTGATCTGTTTAGATTGTGGATATCTTCTTGGTTTAAATTAGATTGAGTGAATCTAGAAATTTGTCCATTTTGTTCAGTGCTTCCAACTTAATGGAATACAGATACATGAAGTCTTGTCTTTTCTTTAATAATTTCTGCTTTGAGTTTTACTATTTTATTCTGACTACTGGATTTGTGTTTGATTTGTTCTTTTTTTTCCAATTCTTGATTTGTAATATTAAGTCATTTCTTTGTGTGCATTCTTATTTTTAATCCAGACATTTGGGTCTTTAATTTTCCCTTAACAACTGCTTTCAGTGTGTGCCAGAGATTCTGTTGTAGTGTGTTTTCATTTTGATTCAGCTTCTTTCTTCTGAAGCCAGGCTTTACTCAGCAGTGAGTGCTTTGCTCCCCACAGTTTTGTCATCACTAGAGACCCATTTGCTAACGACTTGGTCAGACAGGATACAGGGAGCTGTTTTACATTTTCTGAATATGTAAAGGTTTGTTTTGAGTCCTAGGATATGGTCTATTTTAGAGAAGCTTCTATTCAACATGGCTGTCAATAGAATATATACTCTTTGGTGTTTGGATGGAATATCCTGTAGATATCTACTAGATTCATTTGATTCTTGGTATCATTTAGTTCTGAAAATTTTGTTCATTTTTTTTTTGCTCAAATGACCTCCCAATTGCAGAAAGTGGGGTATTTAGATGACTTATTATCAATAAGTTGACATTAAATTTGTATCATCAATTCTATTACTATTCTTTTTACAAGATTGGGTACACCAGGGTTTGGAGCCTATATGTTTAGGATAGTATTGTCTTCTTGGTTAACTGTTCCCTTGATTATTATGAAGAGTCCTTCTTTAGCTTCTCTGGTTTGTTTTAGTTTGAAATTTATTTTGTCAGATATCAGGTAGTAGCACCTGCTTCCTTCTTGGACTCATGTTCCTGGAATACTCATACAGTCTTTCACTTTAAAGTGGTACTTATCTTTAAAGCTGAGTTTCCTATAGACAAGAGAAAGATGAATTTGTTTCTCAATCCATTCATCCAACTTGTGTCTTTCTACTGGAGGATGAAGGATGTCAGTGTTGAAAGGCAATAGTAGAAGGTGTGTGTTGGCTGAAGTTTTTTTCCCTGTTTGTGTTCTTTGTCATACTTTGTATTTCAGTAATTATAGCTTTATTTGTTTCATTTTTGTAGTTTCTTGACTATGCTTATTCATCTCTTTCATACTAAAGTAGTGCTTCTCATATTCTGTTTAGAATTGTTCTGCTAAATATGACTGTTTTAGCTTGTTGGGATTGTGGAACGTTTTCCTTTTTCCTTAAATTATAGTAGTCTAGACTGACAATTGTGGTCTTCTAGAAGTTAGAGTGTATTGTTTCAGGCTCTTCTGGCTTTCAAAACTTCTACCCAGAAATCACCTGTTATTTTCATGGATTTCCTTTTATGTGTGACTTGTGGATTTTTTCTTGCAGCCTTCAATACTCCTTATTTTTCTATATCTTTAGTATTTTAACCATGACATGCAATGGGGAGGTTTTTTTTCTAGTCTTGTCTATTTGGTGTTCTGTCTACTTCTTATGTCAGTGTGAGTGTGTCATTCCTTAGTTTGGGGGAACTCTTTTCTTCAGTCTTGTTGAAGATCTGGTCTACAACAACCTGTAGTTCTTCTTCCCCATCCAAGCCTTTGTTCAAATATTCGGGCTTCTCCTTGTGTACCACATTTCCTGCATGTTACTTTCCCATGGTTTATTTTTTCATATTTTTTCTTGTTTTAAAGTTTTTTTGACTTTAAAGAAAACCCCCACATACTCTACAATGAAGACTTCCCTATAAACAAGAAGTGATGTATGGTAACAGCATCTCGGTAGCTGTGCCTGTTGCTATCCCTTTGAGGCTGAGTATCCTAGAAGCTGTAGTGAGATTATTCCCATTGCATGAGCCCATACATGTACACTAACATGGCTCTGCATTTTCAAGATGTTAATGCCAGCACTGAAGTTTTAACGCCTCTCTGTTTTTGTGGGGATCATGGAGGAAACACCCTAAAAGGAGATCCAGCTCACCACAATTTGGGATAAATATGCTACTCGCATCATAAACACTCACAAGAACACCTTTAAATCTGACAACATAGAACCTTCTATGCTCTCTACCTTGAGGCAGCCTAGTCCAAAGTCTCTTAGGAATGTTTGTTTTGCTTCAGTTTGCACCGTCTGTTTTGCTAAATAAACTTTGGCTCAAACTGTCCAACTGACTCTTTACTGAACACATGCTAAGAACGGAAAAAAAAAAAAACCCTACAATATCTGCAACACCTTCACAGACCCCAATCCTCATTGGTTAAACCTGTCATGGAGCATTTATGCAAGCATTCCTCACTACGTGATCACCACACATGACTGTCTCCCACTCATACACTGTGTCTGGGAGTCACTAAGAACTCTGAAGGCAAATTCTTTCTATTTTCAAATACACAGGTAAGTTAGTCTCAGTTTGGTAACAAACTTCTCAGTGTAACAGAGGAGGGATGTGTGTGATGGTGGTTGTCTAGGTGATTGCTGACTTGGTTCTCTGGCACGAACAAATAAGTGAATCACTGGGAAAGACAAAAGACCAAGAGACCAAGCTACAGAGATGAGAAAAGTAACATCTTTATACATTTGGGATGGGAGAAGCCTAATGTTGAAAGTCCTCTAGATAGACACCGGCTTGCATACTTCATAGGGCCCCTATGCCTTCCCCTTTCCCATGTTGGTCCTATCCAGATGCTCACTCCCATGCCTTCCAGCTGTTTCCCTTGGCAAGAAGTCACCATTTCATCATTTTAGAAATCGCACTTCTGCACACCTAATCTACCTATGTCCCTCTAAGTCTCCTTCATTCTGCCCTTTTAGAGATTGAGACCAACGACTGCTGCAGGTGTGTGACTGCTTTAGCCATTTCCTGGTGAGAAGAGTCAGTCTATGGGGTGTTGCCTCAAAGAGAGAAGACTCTTATGTAAGAGGTGGGCTCCTGGGGTTGGACCAGGGGCCTGTAGCAAAATTCTGGTGGGCAGCACAACTGGAGATCCCTCAACAGGATCATTTGGAGAAGCAGAGGGGAAGAAGAATGCCAGAGGCCAGTACAGTACAACCCAGAGTAGAGCAACCATTCCGAGGAAAGTCCCCCAAACAAGGCTGGTCTTGAAAATGACAAATCCAGAACCTGCTTTCAGGCAATTCGAGAGTTGTTGGAGTGGACAGAATCAGTGGGAAGTTCTCCAGGCAGGGAGGAAGGAGACAGAGAGAGGGAAAGAGAAAGTTTTAACCATTATTATAAAACAGTATTAGATCTGTACTTCTTGGTTGCAGGTAGGTACTAAAATGTTGGAAATGAGCCAACATCATGGTGCCTTACATTTAGGCAGCGCTTTTTGATCAGGAAGGATATCATAAGTAAGAAACAGTTGTCTACACAACATCTCATATAGACTGAAGCCTAATGTTTAGAAAGTGTGATGCCTTAAACTGTTAAGGAAACACACCAACCATCAATTCCTTCAGTAGACATTTCCACTGAGTGTATATTATTATACATATGGCCAAAATCCATCTCTTTTATTTTTTTACTGTCAAGGTCACTTGCAGAGCTTGTCTCAAGTGTCACTTGGGCTTGAGAGGAGCGCCTTACTTCTTGGTCTTTCCTTTTACCAACTGTTTCACCAAAGTGAGGCTGAGTCAAAGGCCTTGCTTGACTGTGGCTTCCCTTGGAGGCACAGAGGAAATTTTCCTCTCTTTGTAGGCTAGACACTGGCTAGAGCTCACCTGGTGGGATCTCCAGGGCCTCCCTTGACAGAGAGGTGACTCTCCAGTTACAGAACAATTTTTAGAGATGCCCCACAATCCCTGGGGACCTGTTTAACCTCAGAGAACAAGAAGGAAAATACTCTCCCTTTTAATCCTTCTGCCACAGCCTCTGAGTGTGGTTTATCAGTCTGACACTTTTAAATACTGTGTGTATTTAAATAAAAAACCAATCCCTTAAATAAACTTTGATTAAGGCTACTTTTTTTTTTCTTTAAACCAGGCCTTGCAATTATTGTGAACAGCCCAATAACTCCTTTGACTTATGAAGAGGTTTGACATCAACATACTGAATTTTGATCTTTTACATAGCTTATATAAATTGCTCAGACATTTGTAGTTTGCTTAATTCTTCCAGTTTTTTTCTTGATTCTGGAAAAACACCCAGCCATCTTACAAAACACAGTAACACTAACAAGGGGACAATCGACAAGCCTATCTGTGATGATCTTTCAGAAGTCAGCATTAATGTTGCTAGGGCAGTTGTTTGACTTGGAAGGCAGTACTATGTCACATCACCTTAATAAAAGAAGGTCGAAGCCAAACTGCACACATCAATTAATATTGCCTGTGTATACACTGATAAAATCGTGGGGCTTGCTAAGTGCCCAAGTCAGCCTCATAGGAAACATAAGACAGCACACATAAAGAGTGATCTACCATAACCTTGCTTTTGCTTTGGATGAGCATAAGTAGAGACAGAGATGGACTTTTGCATCCTGAGATAAATAAGAGTCACAGTGCCTTACTCTTTGACCGCTTTCTTATTATTTCTCCCTGTCACAGAATCAGGAGGCCAGCAAGACTTAGCAAAGAGGACGTTGGAGGACATTTTGAGACAAGACATACTTAGGTCTGAAGTGGGGGGGTGGGGGTGGAAGAGAAATCGCATCTCCAGACCCAGTTTTTCCACGAACTCAAACAGCACATGGCAATTTAACATACACATTTGTTCTTTCATAAAACTGACCCTAGGGGTTTACATTGAACAGGCGACATGCTCAGTGTTCATGTTCATGAACATGCTCATGTTCAGTGACAGTTGAGTGGATTTAAAGAAACCACCATTCTTCTTACCAACACAAGGGGAGTCGTATCTGTTGGGTCATGCACTAGAACAGGTTGCCAAAGCTTTTCTTTAGAGTCCTTGAACTTTCTAAGTTCATGGATGAGCAGCAGTGAGCACCCAAGATCAATGAGGATTAGGGCAACAGCTATATCTGCCTTTCTAATGTCCAATCTGAGATTTTTGACTAGACTTGAGGTGACCAATTGCTTGGAAGTCGGTATCCTAAACGAGCTTGCATATGCCTGCAAATGGAGGCGTACATCCTGAGAAACTTAACAGCCTCTATTTTTCTTAGGCTCTGCTAACAAGAAGGCTCTGTGTATATAGGTGCGAATCCTGCAAGGAAGCATCCCAGGAGATACTGGGCCCTTGACTCCTAACAAAAGAAAGTCAGGGCTTCCCATTGTTTGAGAAGACCACTGAGCGGTGACTTTGATGGACTCTTAGAGTTCATCCCATCTCTTAGTCTCTTCTACAGCAAGATGGAGGAGGAAAGAGAGAGAAATTTTGACTGAGGGTCCAAATTTCCCTACCCTCACATCCTGCTTCACCAGATGGGCATTTCCAATCTGTCAACAGGAAACAACCAGGGCACTCTAGTTTGTACCTGAGAGAGACCAGCGTGAGTGTGGCTTAATGACTTCCTAATCTTACCTTGCCAATCTTATCTCTACCACTGAAAAGAACTTCAGAGGAAATGTTCCCTTTGGCCCTTTCCCCATTTATAAGCAATCATAAGCACTAAGAGTGAATAATTACCACACGTACTCGCACGTACTCATACACAGAGAATATAGAATGACCTTTTATCTAAGCCTGCTTATGCCATAGCAACCAGAAAGTGAAAATAAAAATGTGTGTACCCAGGGTGCACTGGGAAAGAAACAAAAACAGACAGAAGGGAGGAAAAACTAGGTAACAACCGACATGGAGGTTCTGGGCAGAATGAGCAGGCCTTAACTCACAGAGGAACCCTCATTTTCAGCTTGTTGGTCAAGCAGGGGGATCCTTCTTTGACTCTAGCTATTTACTATCTAAAGTTAGTCTGGTACCTGGGCCGGGGTGCCTACACAGCCCCAGGGATGGAATCCAGTGAATCAGGGAGCTTTCTACCCGAGTCCAACCACAGCCTCTCACCCGGCATCATTTCAGAGGTCCTCAGAGGCCAGTGTCTCCTACAAATTACCTTCAGCAGAGTGACTTGCACATACAGAGGGGACAAGAGAGAGCCTGAACCGGAGGACTGTGTGTGAAGGGATTTGTCATCCACCCAGTCCAGCTAAGGGAGAACCCTGCCTCAGAGTTCACATATGGTAACAACTCTTTGAGGCAAAGCATTCGTACCTCTCCCCTTGAGAGCCGTAGGAGCGAGGACAAGCTTCCATTGGCCATGTGGGTTCAAGATAAACAGCTGAAGCTCCCCAGGGGTGCCAGCTACCAAGGAAGCTGTTGTGTAGAGAGAGAAAGAGACCTTTCCCCTCTCGTTCATGCACAGCTGCCTCTATTTGAATAGATGGCACTTGTCATCTTGAACTCAGAGCAAGCTTGCTTCGCTTCTTTTGCTCTACACAGGAAAACCACTTTGGGGTTTGCCTGAGTGCTAGAATGGCTCAAGAGACAAACCTGAGCAAGCTTTCCTCTCCCTGTCCATCTCCTGATTATACACTTTGCTATTCACAATTCAGGGCTCAGGTGGAGGTAGGAACTATTGGGCAGTGGAATGGCTTTCCCCATGGATCTTCCTCAGGTACCCTGAATGAAATTGTGTCCTCTCCTGTCCTTCCTCTTCAGAAAGATGATTTATTCCTTGGAGTCTCTTCTTGGGGTTCACCTTGCCCTTATAAGTGGCAGCCTAACCTTCCACTTTGGTTCTCAAGGGAGAAACTTTCCAGACATGAAAGATCAACTCACCTTGCTCCATCAGAGACTGAGATCCTACTATCCCTACTCCCAGTGGGGATGCGGAATGACTGGAGTTCCCACCTGCTAATCACAGGTGGAATGTCCCCTTGATCAGAAAATGACCTCGGAGTACTCTATAGGTCATGGCCACTTCCCAGTCTTATGATTTTCAGTCAAGTATACAATGTTGAGTAGTGGTCTTCTTAAATCCCAGATGAGGCCCCAAGAAAGTCATGGAATGGGGGAGGCAGTGAAAGCAGATGTCAAGGGGATCACTGTGTTCATTCCCTGGCACGAACAAGAAAATGATCTCCCCAAAGCTTACTGTCTAATTTGATAATAACAATGATAGCTTATATAGAGTTTTGATAAATAAAAATAAATACAAGGATATGTTTTATAGCCAGGTTCTATGGGTCTCACCGAAGGAGAAGCATGGATTGTAGCTCAAGTCAATGACAAACAACTGAGTCCTAATAGCATGGCTAGTTTAAATTCTTTTAACCTTAATGTCAGGACATATGTTCATAGGTCTCAGGATGCATCACAGCAGAAATAAAGCTTTGAAAATAACAAAGTTAGTCTAAGATAGCTTTGTTAAATAACTTTGTGGTTAAAAAAAAAAAACCCAAGAAGACAATCTAAAGTTTTAGAAAGGCACATAGTTGAGTATGGAACTCTTTAAATTCAGGGAACGAGAACAAAGCAACCCAATTACTACTGGCTGATGTACTCTCCTTGCTAGGTTTGGATGATGACCAAAGGTGATGGTTAATTCCTTATACCCATTTTTGTCCTCAGTCTCCTGATAGTAAAAAAAAACTATTAATGAATAGATATGTACCCTAAGATTTAAAGTAGAGCTGACTGATTCTTTTTCGTATATAAAAGTTTAGGTTTATGATTTCTGTAAGATTCCTTATAAGATTACCTTTCAAGATAAGTAATAAAGTAATTGCCCTTTCTTTGTAACTGCAAAATGCAGCCTGTCAGTAAAAGACCTGACAAGAACACCTTGCTTGCCACATGGTCAATCTATAACAAGTTGCTTGGGTATGAATATATGTGGGCTCTTGGGATGATTTGTTTTTCACCTGTAATACATAAAATGTTTAATCCTTTGAGGGGAGATGAAGAACATGTTTTCACCTATAATCACTCACTTAAAAATGGAATGCAGCTGTTTTGACTCTTGTACTGCGTGGAAGATTCTGTTGGGGTGTAAAAGCTATAAAACATCATAGAGAGAGAGAGAATGAAGAGAGAGAAAAAAGAATAGGAATAAGGAAGAAAAAACGTCAAGAGAGTTTGTTAGTGCCTTTTCCCCTGACCTCCCTCAGATAGGAAAGTTTAGCCTGGCTGACTCGGTGGATTCCTGTCAAAGCCCTGTGCTGCTGGAGGCGGGTCCTCCAGACAACAATAATCTGAGATGGGAGAAGCCTAAGACTGATATAGACACTGGTTTGAGTATATTTTAGAGTCCCTGGGCCCTGTCCTTCCCTCACTGACCCTGTCTAGATACTGTTATGTCTTTAACAATGTCTTCTGGGGACAGAAAGCACCATTTCAGGAGGCCTAGCTTTGCTTTTCTCGTGTATTCATGTTCCTCGAACTCTCCTCATGACAGCACCTGGCTGAGTTACGAGAATGGCCACATGGATTCCTTCTCTAGGTG
This sequence comes from Arvicola amphibius, assembly GCF_903992535.2. Lineage (NCBI taxonomy): Eukaryota > Metazoa > Chordata > Mammalia > Rodentia > Cricetidae > Arvicola > Arvicola amphibius. The sequence goes on from NC_052048.2 coordinate 86,874,173, forward strand.
TGTCTGCTAGACAGAAGAAGTCACTGTCTCAGTCAACGTCCACACTTCACTTAATGACTTTCCTTTATGTTGTCCAGAGGTGCCTGGCTTCCCTTGTGGCTGAGAATTTGGCTCCTTTCTCCAGAGGGAGCCTGGGTTGAACTTAGGCCATCACTCTTGGTGGCAAGCACGGTTTCCCATTGAGCTATCTTGCTGGCCCTCAATGTCTGCTTTGTGATTAGATTATTCCATCTATTGACACTTAAACTTATCCTTGATACAATTAAATTTATGCCTGCATTTTTACCTTTTGTTATTCATAACCTATGTCTTATTTTTCTGTTTTTTTATTGCTTTAAAATTAAATGAACATTTTCTAGTATGACATTTTGATACTTCTAATTATTTTATTTTATCTTTTGTAGCTGGAGGGGATTATGTATCGCAGGCTAGCTTTCAGCTATGTATCTTAGGATGAACTTGCACTTCTGATCCTCCTACTTCGGTTTGCTCAGTACTGGGATTAACAGGCACGTACCGCCACACCCTATTTTAATGTGGTATTGGGACTCAAACCTATGGCTTTGTGCAAGCTGGGAAAGCACTCTGACAACTGAGTTATATCACCAGTCCCCTCTTTTTATGATTATTAAAATCCTTTTTTAGTTATCTTTTTCAGTGGTTGTTCTAAGACTTAAGACATTGATTAGTCAACAAGCTACTGTTTCAGATTTATAGGAAAGAAATTAGTACTGAGACATAAATGCCTTGTTCCTATCCAGCTTTTCTCCCTCTTTCCACTCAGGGTATCCTTCTGTATAAATTATAAACCCAACCACATACTATTTATATATCACTCTATGCAAAATTTATTTTATTTGAACTTTATTTGCCAATTAAAATAGAATTGTATCATTTTCCTCTCTCTCTTACTTCCAGTGCCTCCCATGTAACCATTCCCTTTCTCAAATTAATATCTCTTTTCATTATTATTATAAACACATGGATATACAAATATAGTCTGGTAAATCTGTTTAGTATTGCTTTGCATGTACAGATTTTCAGGGCTGGCAACTAATATTATTGGATAACGTATTAAGTGGCTCCTCCCTGGGGAAGACTAACTCTCCCTCTCAGAACAATCCTTAATTGCTTTTAGCTCTTCATCTAGACATGGTGCCCAGTGATATTACCCCTTTCATATTAGTATGTCTGTTGTGTCTTTAGGTATTGTTCAGCATATTGTTGAGGTCTCATGGGTATACCTTCCCTGTCATTTCTAGGAAAAACAGTCTCACAGCAGACTGGTTCTTTTTTTCTTCTTAGACATTTTCCGCCTCCCTCCCATGATGTTCCCCGCGCCTTGGGTGCAGGAGTTGTATTGTACATGCATCACTTGGGCTGGGTATGCCATGATCAGCTGCATTTTGACAAGCTGTAGCTTCCTGTAATGGTCTCTACCTGCTGCCAAGAGACGTTTCTTTGATGAAGGATGAAAGATACCCACCTGTTGTTATAAAAATGAGTGTTTGGAATTTAGTTAGGAATTGTATTGGTTTGGTAAAGTGGCAGTAGTATATTGTACTCTAAGATCCATGAGCTCACAAGTCTCAGATAGCTGGCTAGCATCTAAGTCTGTGGAGTGTAGCATGATTATCCTTTATTTTACAGCTAATATTCACTTATGCGTGAGTACATACTATGTTTGTCTTTTGGGGTCTGGGTTATTTCAGTTAGATTTTTTTTTTAGTTCTATCCATTTGCCTGCGAATTTCATGATGTCATGTTTTTAACAGCTGATTAATATTCTACTGTGTAAATATGTGACATTTTCTTTATCCTTTTTCCTGTTGAAGGATATTTAGGTTGCTCTCAGGTTTTAACTATTATGCATAAGACTGCTATGAGCATAGTAGAGCAAGTGTCATTGTGGTAGGATGGGATGTACTTTGGGCATATGTCCAGGGATAGTATAGCTGGGTCTTTAGATGGATCAATTACAAATTTTCTGAGGAACTGCCATATTGATTTCCAAAGTGACTGAACAAGTTTGCAATCCCACCAGCAATGGACAAGTGTCCCCCTTACTCCACATCCTTGCCAGCATGAGTTATCACTGTGGTTTCTATCTTAGCCATTCTAACAGGTGTAAGTGTAGGGTAAAAGGGACAACTGGAGCAGGAAGCCAACCAATCACTGAGTACCCTGACTCTGAACTCAGAGTCAGAGAAACACACTGTATTTGAGAACTGGGCCAGGGGAAAAAAAAATTTCTCCCTGAACTCAGGACTAAAGACCTGTGCCCTGGCTCTGAAACTAGTGTCAAAGAAACACACTATGTCCCTAGAATTAGAGCCAGTGAAAGAAATATGCCCTAGTCCTAAGATTAGAGTCACAAAGAAAAAAACAGTGAAAGAAACACAGTTTGGTCATGAAGTCAGAGCCATCTCTGCCCCTGACCAGCTAAACTGGTCAATCCCTGAGCAGGAAAACCTAACCAATCCCCTTTCTCCCTGGGGAAACTCCACCCCTAAGAAGCCCTATATAAGCCTCTCCACCCCTTCAGCTAAGAACTGTTGTTAATCCCTCCCTGGCAGAGGCAGCCACTCTCCTGGATTCCACCTTCCCAAATAAATATCTTTTGTTGAGAATTCTGTTTAGATATGTACCCCATTTTAAAATTAAACTTAAGGCCTACTCAACAGGAGAGAAATTATGCCTGGTACTGAAAACCTAGTCAGCTTTCCTGGGCTAGTGAGGTTATGGTCAATAGAAAAGAATCTACCTCTGCTACTTTGTAAGGCAAATTTGGTACTACATTCTAAATCTTATCCTTATACTTGCAGATAAAGTATAGCTACAACCCATTCAACAAAGCAGTCTCTCTCTCTCTCTCCCTCTCTCTCCTTTTTACAGCAAATGGACACATTACAGAGATCAGAGATCAAGGGACTGTGGGAGAGAGCCTAGTTCCCACAGATACATCTATATCACTGATCCTCTGTCCATGGCTTAGGAAACATTGAGAAAGAGGTGTTTTAAAGATGGTCAGATCCAGAATTCCAAGAAGTCTACAGTGAGACAGTCTTTCTTAGAAACAGGTGAATAAAAAAAGGCTAGAACAATGGTAATACCAATGGACATACTAACAGGAAACAAAGAAAATTTCATGGGGTCCCACACCTAGTCCAAGAACTATAGGCAACTAATGACTGCTGGGGAAAAGATCATTAGCCTCTCCCAGGGGTGAGTTCCCTTACTGGTTACCCAGCATAGAGTGGTCAGTCTTGAAACCATATGAGCACAAACATCAAAAATGGACTAGGCAGGTTGTATTTATGTATGCATGTACATACATAAAACACACATTTGTATGTATGCAACAATAGCAATGAAGATGGGACTACCAACTTGGGAGTTGGAGAGGATATGAGAGAGGTTGGAAGAAAGAGAGGAGGGAAGTAATGTAATTCTATTTCAATTAAAAACATATTTAAAAACAAAAATAAATAAGTCATTCATTGATCCCTGAAAGGTTAAAAAAATTCCCTTTGATTGAAAAAAGCTTAATTTTATTAACTTAGTAAGTAGTACTAAGTGTATTCCTTAAGGTATCAATTTTCAAGTGAATATTCTATATCTCTTCTCATGAACTGCTAATTCTTTTACTGACTACAGAAAATATGTCATGTCGTTGGCAGACCCTATTGAGTATACAGTTAAAATAACTTATGATCTCTGGTCATACAATACAATTAAGAAGACCAGAATGCCTCACCAAAATGGTGACAGTGGCTACTGCAGCATACTGCATACTAAGGGAAGGAAAAATTGAATATATGGTACCTTTTGGTATTAACCTGCTAGATGGAACAGGTATGGGACCACATGGTCATCCAGGAAGGATCAAAATAAGACATCTCTTAAAATATTGGTGTAGGAGGGTCATCTGTCAATGTGTTACTTTCATTGGTTAATAAAGAAACCGCCTTGGCCTTTTGATAGGACAGCAGCTTAGATAGGCTGAGTAGACTGAACAGAATTGTGGGAAGAAGAAAACAGAGACAGGCAGATGCCATGAAGCTCCAGCCCGAGATAGATGTAGGTTAGAATCTTCCCGGTAAGCCACCACTTCCTGGTTCTACACAGATTATTAAAAATGGGTTAATTAAGGTGTGAGAGTTAGCCAAGAAAAGGCTAGATATAACGGGTCAGGCAGTGTTTAAATGAATACAATTTGTGTGTTGTTATTTCAGGTGTAAAGCTAGCCATCTGAGAGCCGGGCAGGATGAAAAGTAGGCCCACTCCCCTATTACAACAAAATATGAGCTAACTCTACACTTAAATGGTTAAAAACTATGAAATAGCTTGGAAAAACAAAATAGCTTTGGGAAAGGCAAGATGCATTTCCAGGTGACTGTCAGTGCTCCCCAAAACTCCAAATGCCCATGAACTTCAACTCTAGAGATGTAATGAACAGTCAATCAACACTGTTAACACATATTTTATCATTTATCTTGATCAGTCTCTTTGTTCCTTGAACAATGTGAATTCACCATGGAATTAAATATGCATCTGCAGATATACAAAGCTAATTGTCTTCATTTATTTATCTGAGTCCAGTCTTTGAACTTGAAGACAAAACAAACCCAAAACACTTACAAAATACAATTTCCAAGACCTTATTTATTTTACACCAATTTGTTTTTTAACTGGGCAAAACATTTGTTTTCAACTAGATCAAAGCCTAGTATTTAAAAGGTTTAAAACAATCTTTCCAGTCTCTTGTTGAGTTCAAAATAAAAATGCTTTATCAAAGCCATGGCAAGGCCTTATTTTATCTTGATCGCTCACCTTTGAACGTGACTAAGTGAACTCTACCTAACTTTTATACTTAGTAACTTTTCATTACGACTAGGATATCCTGACAGGAGTATTCTGGGAAAAAGGAAGCTCTCTTGGCAGTCCAGCCCAGACCACCGAGAAGCAAGATGTAACCTGCCTGGCTGAGAAAGGTACCAGACCATATGGCTAATGTAGATAAGAACAATGGGTTAATATAGGCTACAAGAGATAATAAGATGACTGAGCGTCTGTTAGTAGTCCCACAAAGACATCAGGTAGATATATCTATATAAATATACTTAAACTAATAAAAAAAGATACTTTTTTCTTTATAGGCCAATTAGTTTTATAATTTATAGAGATCTCTGTGTGATTTTCTTTGGGGTTTGCCGGCTGTGGAGTATCGGGCGGGACAGAAACCCCTACAAGCAGGCCCCCTCCATGTTACAATACACTTGCACAGGAAGTGCTTTATCAGCAGCTGTGTACCCAGCCCAACAATTTATTTATTGCTTTTGAAGTATGTTGTATCATATTCTCACACCATCCCCAGTAAATCTGTGAGGCATTGTATCTGACCCATGACCTTCCTTTCCCTCTCAGGCTATGCCTACTCCCCCTGACCAAATACAGCATAACAAGCTGCAATAAGACGAGGCACAAATCCTTATATCAAGGCTGGATAAAGCCACCCAGTAGGAGAAAAAGGATCCTAGGTTAGACAAGTGTCAGAGAAAGCGTCTGTTAGTCGACTCACAAAGACACCAGGTAGATATATCTATATAAATACACTTAAACTAATAAAAAAGATACTTTTTTCTTTATACTATACTGTACAGGCAAATTTGTTCTGTATTATGTAGTTCTAATAAGGTACTCTAAAATTGTGTTATATTTTATGGCATCGAGTTAATTATTTAACTTACTTTATGATTCTGTGGATACGATGAGCATATTTTTGTCTTTCATTTTATTATAGTTGAATGTTGCTATAATTAAGAATCACAATTTTCTCATAAATAAACCATAAAGTCAGCACATACACTGAGTGTCATAACCATGTCTATGTTATGTGATCTGTACAGCATCCCATCTGTGTACAAGGACAGCGCTGCTAGGGGTTAATAGTCACAGGAGACAAATGTCTGCGTGGTCCTAGTGGGTGTGTGCTTCGGTTTGTGTTCCACCGAGAGAAGAGACACGGCAAGGGTGTGGTTCACATGGTAGTTAACACTGGGAAACTGCAGTAGGAAGCAGTGAAACAAGAAAGGAGGAAATGCCCACATACAGGTACAACTGAGGCCACCTCTGTGGGCAGTCGTGGCTCTATTCCTGGTGACAGCTGGGAGAAATGCTTCAATAAGTTCCCATCAGAAAAATATAAGCCTGAAGCACTTCTTTCCTGTCCCTGATGCCTGTTGGCTCATAGGTGTTAACCAGGGCAGTTTCAGAATACAGTGTGACAAAACTGAATTTTTTTTTTTTAATCTGTGGAAAATGCAGAAGCACAAAGCAGTGGAGAGATGTGTAGTAAAGGCTCGAGATGGAATGCTGTCAGGATGGTTTCAGCTCACATCAGCTCTCCACCACACCTGCAATTAGAACTGAAGATACATGGGGAGGTGCGGCCACCACCAGGAGCATCGTTCCCGTTATGAGGATACACAGGGGAGGTGCGGCCACCACCAGGAACATCGTTCCCTTTGTGCCGCTTGCATTCACTTAGACCCACGCAGACGTGGTAAGTGCAAGGCTCACTGTAATCTCTAGAAGCTATGATACAGAAAGGGTAGTGGAGACAAGTCTCCTTTCTGCTGCTGGCCATAGGCTCCGATTACTACCCTTCATTTCTCCAGCATCCTTTTAGAATTCCTCATACCTTTGCTTGCAGTTGAACTGCCTGACATGGGGACCTGTTTCTAACCTGATGCCATGCTGCTATATCAGAGTCTTGAAGTTCTCTGTCTTTTATGTACAAATCAGCCCCATTAGGATCAATACTGAAATACCTTTGCCTCCATTCCAACAGTGTACAAGTCCTTAAGTTATTAAGTGGCAGATGTCAGATTTAATGGAGCCTTGACTAGATATCTAGGTGAGAATGGACTCTTGCTCTTTAGAATTCAGAATCTCTAATCTAGCAAAGCTTAAAGCTGCAGAGACAGAAAAATTATAAAATTTTCAAGTAATGTTAATGGAAATGACAGCTGGATTCATGGATCAGACTATCCCAAACACTGGGGACAGGTGCTGCTGCTTTAATGCAGGGTTTTCATACACTATACAAAGGAACAGAAAAAAATACTTTTTTAAGTTTTGTAGGTGATAACTGTATTTGTCCCAGCCTTTGGCATGAAGGGACAAAACTTAGCCGAGACAATACAAGCACACATCTGTGCAGTCGATGCCTCTGTTAGGACCAGCATCCCAACGCAGCAATGCGCTCCGCAGACATGAGGAACAACCACTCACTGCACATTATCTGCACCGAGTTAGCTGTTCCAGACCACACTGAGAGCTCAGCACAACCCTGCTGCTGACAGCCTCAGCTGCAGAAGATACATCAGCAGCCTCCACCCCTTCCGCCTTGACAAAGCCCACTCAAACAGTCAAAAGACTTTTCACACGTGAGTGATCCTTTTCCAATGTGAATACATGTACTGATTCCAATAAAGTTAAACCCTGCACGTCACTAAGAGCGACTTCAAGGGCAAGGGAAGAGGCACATGCACTTCCCCTTCAAGGTCTTGGTTTTCCAAACACCTCTTTTCTTCCCTTTCTTGTTTGCTTCCCCAGAACACCATGGAGACCCCCACAGCAGCACCCTCATCCCAGAACAGTAACTGGAATGCAAATGAAGAGCAACTAGCACTCATTGATTCCTGTGGTTTCTTTTCAATAAAATTGATTTGCCCTCCACTATAGATGAGTTCTAAAAGCCAAGGAAATGAGAACGAAACTACTAAAAACACAAACAGTGAATTTCTCTAACATCTTGCTTTTTACCTTATAGAAAATAAGCTCAATTTTAAACTTAGATGTTTATGCCATGTGTTACTTAAACCATTAAATAACACTATACAATAGGTACTTATAACACAGAAGTATAATAAGTTCCTTAAGAAAGTAACTTTGGTACTTGGACACTGCTAGAACAGAGGCAAAGAAAGGAGCTACAGTACTGGCAATTTTCAGTTTTCCTTGGTATTTATATTTTATGTATAAAGTATAGATAAGTATTCTTTCTAAAATGTCTACCTTCCAAAAAGTTACTCTATATTCAGAAAACTGTGGGCAACATATAATGACATGAAAAAAAAGAATTATATTCCAAACTGGAAAAAAATTTTTGGCCTTGATACTCACACAATAACTAGAAAAAACAGAAGTTATGATATATTCCAAAACTACTGAAACATCCCTGGAAGTTCAAAGACTAAAATACAACCTATGTTTTCAGAGTGAATGTGATAACAGTATGGCAGGATACCAGCAATGAGTTAATAATCTACCAACATGAGCAAAGATCCAGGGGTTCTTCTCAAGTGCATTCGTGTTTAAAAGTGTAAACTGTAAGGGTGGGTCTGTTTAGAAAGGAGACCAAAGAAGGGTGAGATCGCAAGTTAAGAACTTATTGGTTCCCCTCTCCAGCCTCTAGAAGAACAAGATAACCCCAAATCTAATGAACTGCAATAAATAATAAAGATTAGGAAAGAAATTAATGACAGACTAAAAGAATAATACACAAAATCATCAAAGAGTTGATTCTTTGAAAAAAGAAGACTGACAAACCTTTACCCAATCTGACAAAAAGAGAGAGAAGACCAAAATAAAAAAATGACAAACCTTTAGCCAATCTCACAAAGAAAAGACTAAATAAATATATTAAAATGGATAGTATTACAATAGACATCAATGAAATCCAGAATATCATTAGAAAATACTTTGAAAACTGAATTCTAAAAAGCTGAAATAATGAACTTCTAAAAGCAAAAACCAAAACGTCTAAGGAACTCAAAGACTCATTACTAGCAATGAGGTCAAAGCTATAAACAGTCTCCACACCAAGAAAAGTCTGGAGCACCTGCTTTTATTCCTGAAAGATCCTGTAGAATCTACTAGAAAACTCTAAAAAAAACACTTAAAGTTGCAAGATCAATATAAAAAAATCAATATAGCCTTCATGTATACTAGCAATGAGCTCTCTAAGAAAAAAATTAGATAAAATATCTCATTCATAGCAGTTCTAAGAAAAATAAAGTATCCAGAAATAAACCTAACTAAAAAAGGGAAGATCTACAATGAAAACTTTAAGGCAAGAAAAAGGAAAGCAATGCAAACAATAGATAACAAAAATACTTCCCATGCTTCGGGACTGGCACAATTGGTGTTGTGAAAATGGCTGTGTTACCAAAACTAATCTACAGACTCATTCCAATACCCATCAAAATTTCAGCACCATAATTCCTAGATTGAGAAAAAAATCCAAGAATTCATACAGAACCACAAAAGACCAAGAGTAGTCAAAGGCATCCTAAGGAGATTAAAAACAAAAAGAGGTGAAGGTTAAAATACCTACCTCAAGTTAAACCTCAGAGCTATAAGTGACCAAATCAGTCTGGTACTGACATAAAAGAGACAGTCTGATAAAACAGGCCAGGAGCCTGGAAATTAATTGACAAGGGAAGGACATTATGACAAGGGTGGCAAAAACATGCAGCAGAAAATACAGTCCATTCAGCAAATTGTTTGGCCATCTGAAGAAGAATAAAATTAGATCCATACCTTCATCATGCACAAAGATCAATTCAAAGTGGACCAAAGACCTCAATTCAAAACTCCAAACTCTGAAACTGTTGGGGACATTAAGGAGTACTCCTAAGATCTTGGGGTAGGCAAGACTTTTCTCAGTAGAACTCCAATAGCAAAGTAACTGGCCCCAAGCATTAATGGATGGGATTAAAGTTTCTGCATAACAAAAGAAACTATCAGTAAATACCCTACAGGCTAACAGAAAAATCTTTACCAGCTGTACCTGAGACAAGGGACTAATAACCAGAATTTACAAGGAACTGCAAAAATGAACACCAAGGAAACAAAACTGACAATCAACAAAAGGACTAATGGAAAGAAAAGACAGTTCTCCAAATAAGAAACACAAATGGCTAATAAATATATCTTAGAAGTGTTATCCAACACCTTCAGGCATTAGGGAAAAACAAACTATTCTGAGATACCATTCACCCTAGTTAGAATAGCTATAATCAATAGATCAGACAATATATGTTGGAACAGATGTGGGGAAAGAGCAACTGTCATTCACTGCTGGAAGGAATAAAAATTCATCCAGCCCTTATGCAAATCAGTTTGGAAGCTTCTCACAATCTTGTAAATAGTACTATATGACACAGCTATACCATTCTCGGGTATATAGGTAAAGAACTCCCTATCCTGCTACTAAGATATTTGCACATCCATGTTTATTGTTGTGCTATTCATGATGGCAAGGTAATGGAACTGGCCTAAATGTCAATCAGCAAATGACTGGATAATAAATTTGTGTTATTCTTACATATCATTCAGCTGTAAAGAAAATGAAATCATGAAATTTGCAAGAATATTCATGGACTTAGAAAGAATAGTATTAAATAAGACGATCCAAACTCAGGAAGAAAAACTGAGTGTTTCTCTCACATGTGAACCCCAGCCTATAATGTACTCATGCATTTAAACAGCTGTAGGTGTGGGTAAAGCTTAAAATTTCAAGGGATCAAGAGAGGGTAATATGAGGCAAAGAGAAAGGACAAATTAAAGTGGATAAAAATCTATTTTCTTCTAGTTTCAATTATATGTTTCTTTTCAATGATGGGGATATAATTTCAATTTTCAGTGCACTGAAACAGAAACAAGTACTTCTGTATCTAAAAGGAACTCAACATGTGTGAACCCTTTACACAGTAACTGTGAAAGTTTTACTTTCTTTTTAATCCCATTAACCAACAGGAACCAGCCAAGAGTAGTCACTGCTTGAAAGAACCCTACTGCTGAAGACACCATGCACTTTGGACACGGGACTTGGGGTATCTATCCAGCTGGAACAGGTCTGGAAGCCTCCTCCAGGAGGACTATCTCTCCCAGTATCTGAGTTCCCAAAGGAGGACTTAAGGCCTCTTAATAGGAGGGAATTCACACCTGGTACTATAATTCCAACTACCTGTTGCTGGTGAGGTCATGTACCTCAGTGGAGAATCCACTACTGCCCCATTAACCCAGTGTAATTCCCAGGTTCATGTTAAACATCTATCCTTATAGCCAAAGGGAAGTGCAGCTCTCACCCCTCACAAAAGAAGCATCGTTTTTGTTGCAGAAGGAGACAATTACATATCGCCCCACCTGGTTGAAATGCAGAGAATAACTTGCTGTAGGGTGCACATCCCTAACTGATACACCTACAACACAACCCTTACATCAAATGACAAGGGGGACATTGTAGAAAAGAGGGCAGGAAGATGTTAGGAGCCAGCGGACCATGATATCTGCTGTGAGACAGTATCTTCTATACATGTCCTTGAAATCTCAACAATATGGCTGCCTAAACAAGACCTGCACAATGACACCACCAGTTCACACCATCATGGGCAGGGGAACAAGGCCCCACTTCTACATGGAGAATTATACGCAATGAAAGACTGCGAAAAGATGGACAATCAGCCTTCTTCAGGGATGAGCCCCCTGATGGGTAGTCAACCTTAAATATGTATATTTGTATATGTATACATATGCATACACACACATATGAGCAACACTAAATGAACTCAGCAGATTATATTCCTGTGTGTAACTTTTTAAAAGGTCATGAGGATGAGAAAAGAGGGGGTGATTTAGGGGTTTTTTGTTGTTGTTGTGAAGAGACACAGCAACTCTTATCAAGAAAACATTTAATTGAAATGGCCCACTTGCACTTTTAGAGGTTTAGTTATTATCATCAGGATGGGGAGCATGGTGGCATGGAGGCAAGCGTGGTGCTGGAGCTGAGAGGCTACATCTTAACTCAGAGTCAACAGACGTCGTCACACTGAAGGAGGCTTTAGAAAGAAACCTCAAAGCCCACCCCCACAGCAACACACTTCCTTCAACAAGGCCACACCCTTTGTGGGCCATTTTCTTTCAACCACCACAGGAAGCATGGAGGACTTAGAAAGATGGGAAAAGTGGGGTGGAAATAATATAAATACAGGACTCATGTATGGAATTCTCAAAAAATAATAATGAAATAAATGCAAAAAAAGTGTTCTAGTGGATGGGTTTTGTAACCTTAAGTTTTTCTTTTGCTTCAAATTTCTTTTACTTTCAAATACATCAAATCATTTTATTATGGTGTTATTTAATATGCAAATTATATTATGATAATAAAGTAAAAATGTTTTAAATAAGAATAAAGCAAATGCAAAAAAAGGAGATTTCTGTGTTTACATGAGCATATGTGTGTATATGAGCATAAAACTGAGCTCCAGGAATGTTCTAGTAATGGTCACATGGAGGGGTATACAAGTGTTAGTGCAGAAACGAGCCAGAGACAGACAAGGTGTAGCCGGGAGGTGGGACACGATCAACGTTGTGTATTGTGTCCTATTTTCTGAGCAGTAACAGTGGTTGAACGTGAGTCTTCAGTTTATAGTGATTCTGTGAACTGTACCTTGTGTTACCTTGCCTTTTTTAATTAAATCTTTTCATTTATTTTACTTACCAACCACAGTTTTCCTCCCTCCTCTCCTCCAGTTCCCTACCTCCACCTCCCATCTATCCTCTCCCCCTAATCTAATCCTCCTCTGCTTCTGTTCAGAAAGAGGCAGGCCTCCCATGGAAGGCCACAAAGCATGGCTTATCAAATTGAGGCAGGACCAAGCTACTCCCCTGCTCCCCTGCATCAAGACTGATAGAGGCATCTCAGTATGAGGAATAGGTTCCAAAAGGCAGATGAAACGTGAGGGACATGTCCTGATCCTGCTGCTAGGGGCCCCACAAACAGACAAGCTACACAACTGTCACCCACATGCAGAGGGCCTAGGTCAGTCCCATGCAGGCTACCCAGCTGTTGGTCCAGTGTCCACGAGCTCCCACCGGCTCAGGTCAGCTGTGTCTGTGGAATTTCCCATCATGATCTTGATCCCCCTTGCTCATACAATCCCTCCTCCCTCTCTTCAACGGGACTCCTGGAGCTCAGCCCAGTGCTTGGCTGTGGATCTGTGCATCTGCTCCATCATGAACTAGGTGAAGGCTCTCTGATGACAATTAGGGTAGTCAGATCCTAGAAACAACCTAGATGCCGTTAACTGAAAATGGATAAGGAAAGTGTGGTAGTACATTTATACAATGGAATATTACTCAGTGGAAAAACAAACAAAACAAAACAAACAAGGACATGGTGAAATTTGCAGGCAAATGGATAGAACTAGAAAAAAAATCATCTTAAGTGAGGTAACCCAGACCCAGAAAGACATGGTATGCACTCACTCATAAGTGGATATGAGATGTAAAGCAAAGGGTAATCAGGCTACAACCCACAGCCCCAGACAAGTTAGGTAACAGGGACAACCCTAAGAGGGATGCATGGATCACCAGGGGGAAGGGGAAATAGATGAGCTCTCCTGGGTAAACTGGGGGTGGGAGGGAAGGATAGGGGGATGGGAACATGAGAGATCGACTGGTCGAGTTGGGGACAAGATATCTTGATAGAGTGGGCCATTTTGGGGTTAGAGAGAAACCTGGTGCCAGAGAAACTGCCAGGAATCCACAAGGATGACCCCAGCTAAGACTCCTAGCAATAGTGGAGAGGTTGCTTTTTAATTAAAAAGATGTTAAAAAACTTCTCACATTATCTGGTAAATACTTATGTGTTACTGGTCAGTGTTAGAAAGAAGAGAGCTTATGGAAATGAGATGGACAAGGGGAATGAACATGTATAGGAATGTATATAAACAGTTACTAAGTCACAGTCTTAATTTCAAGGGCTAGATTGGGAGTTACTAAGTCCCTTAGTGGTGCATTTTTTCTGGGGCAGCAGGGCAGATGCAGGACCTTACGTCTGTGTCTTGATAATATTTCTAAGACGACGCCTATATTCAGATTATATCCCTGAGCTATACCAAACAGGGTAAGTGACCGTTCAGGACTAGAATGTCCCAGAAATGAGACAGAGCTGTATCATAAGACCTCTGGCCTTCTACCACACCTATAACTCAGTCTCTAATCAGCAAAGATAATTTTATGTTTTATCAGTAAGTTTATCAAATGGTATTTTCTATGATCATTGATTTTTTTTCTTTAACCCCTGGGGAAAAGGGGTTTTCCTGACATAGATTTCAGACTTCTAATACAGCTTTAATATATTTATTAGTTATCAAATAGCAGATCATAACTTCACGGGCTACTAAAGGGCACTGACCTACCTGATTGCCTCTCTTACAGTTATTTTAACACAGGGTCCAAAACAGCCTTGAATAGCAGCCCTGCTTTTGTGTACCAAGTGCCAGGGGCTACCAGGGTGTGCCACCATGCCTGGCTTAGCACATCAACTTTAAAGATGATAACCTATATCAGACACATTAGTGACATGTCAGTAGCATCTAGAACTCAACTCGGCCTTTTCAGCTCAGTAAATCTAACTGGATTTTTTTCCTCATGATTACTATTCGATGAGCTTAGTACATAATACATAATGTCCTTAAGTTTTCAGAGTTAGTAATTTTATGTACATCAAAAAAGAACACTGGATACACCAATCAAAGTGTCTGCATTTAATAGGAGTACAATTAATAGTATGGTAAAGGGGAATTTAAGAATACTTTTTAAGAAATAACAGTTTCAGGTAGGCAATTGTGAGGAAGATAATAATCATACAAGCCAGAGCCACATGATTGCTCCACAGTCCCCAAGGTGAGAGATCGATGCCCTGTCTTTCCAAGTAGGCATCACCAGTACAAGTCCTGAAATTTAAATGTACAGAATTAATTCGGGTTCATCCTCGTATCTGTCAAATACTAATAAGTATATTCAGTATTTTTGTTACAGAAACCCACAGGTTAGTCAAATCAACACTCTCCCCTGTAACTTACTAGATTCTATGCTAAGCAACGTGTACCTAATTAAATTAATTCCTAAAAGAATTCAAGAGAGTATAACTATTAAGTGGTTTAGCAAATTTGGTCAAGTTAACATAGTCTTAGTATGAACTAAGTTTCTTGTCTCTTCAGACTCATTAGTTTTAAATCTATAATGCTGCTGTCTGAGGGGAGAAACACCAACCACGTGCCTCTTCACTGATTCATTACCTCAGCTGTTGCTGTGCCAGGTTCAGTCCTTCACGTGTGGTCTGCTCACCCACACAGTGAACGTAACAGGTCAGAAAGCTACATCTGGCCAGAGGGGCGCAGTGGCTTTCAGCCAGAGTCACGTCTGTCAGCTTTCGCTGCACTGTAGATATTCAACCAGAGGGCACATCTAACAGCCTTAAGGAGCAAGGAGAGCAGGGCAGGATGGAGTGGCCTTAGCAGGAAATCCAGCCCACGTGGCCACAATTACTGTGGCTGTTTTTCCTGTGCATGGTGGGATTCAGCAGCTTTCAAATCAGACATTCCATCCTTTTGTGAGTGAGCATGAAGCCTGCCATGACTCCTCCTCCTCCTGCCTTACCGCTCTTCCTGTCTACTCCCTCCCTGGCTGGTAGGGACTTTGTGTTAGGAACAATCCACACCCAAATCAAACCAAAATGAGGTGGGCAGGCAAAGAAAAATGCTCAAGGAACAACCCCTTGTCTGTCAACAACCCAACACAGAAAATCATCCTATTAACTAGTAGTACTTTTTACAACTGAACATTGAGGAGATATTTGAGAGATCAGCACTCTTTTCTTTCATTAATCTTTAAATAAAAAAAACCCAAGCCGTTAATATCTATCATAAAAGTATTAACATTTTAAAATAAAGTCATCTAATTTATTAGAACCTGAATTCTATTTTAAGTCTTGAAAGAGTGCATCCTCTTTAGGGAGAGTTTCAAATCAGTTTAGACGATCACACACACACACACACACACACACACACACACGCACACGCACACGCACACGCACACACACACACACCAGCTGGCAGCCTTGAGTTCCATGATGTTCCCAAAGGCAGTGAGGCAGAAAGTGGTACCAGGGTCACAGTGATCAGTGACTCCCTTCTTGCCCTCACTGCCCTAATGCTTGCAACTCTCTTCCACTCTGGGCTCTGGGTTGTAATCCATTCCGGACCAGAGACCACAAGTCCCTTCTAAACTATCAAAACAGCCCATTTATTAACCCCCAAATTCTGAAAAGTAAGAATTCAAACCCAATCAGAAAAATACCAAAGGGAACTTTTAAAACACTTCACTCAATACACAGAGAAGTTTTTTTTTTTTTTTCACATTAAATATGTGACTGGTATAGGTTATAGGAGCTTCAACATGGTCACATGAAATAGTGTATAAAGGATCCCTTCACAGACTGGGAAGTTTGACTCCTCCCGCCTCTAAGCACAGTAGCTGCTTTACGGGACGCCACAGGAAGACACAAACACACTGTGACACTGGACACAGACTTACATCATATAGTTGTCACCACAGGTGTTGTTGGCAGTCATATTGAGTCCGCCACAGAAATCCTGTCCCAAGAATTCATTGTACTGCAAAGCCTAGAATACATACAAGAACGCGGCAATGTCAGTAGTGTTAAATTCCAAAATGTTTCTAAAGAGTTATCACAATCTCATGCTCAAATTTAAACTTTATTGTTATTTCTAAAAGCATACCAAGCTGCTTATGCACAATCTTTCTTTCTCCTCTTTTCTTAAACACCAAAACAGGTAATCAAGAAACTCAGGGTTGGGATGCAACTTCCAACTAGCCAAAAGAGAAGACTCGTGACTACCCCAGAGCACCCTCATCCCAATTTTATAACCTGTAACTTTTATAATTAAAATGATACAATGATGCTTAATGAATACTGTTCATTTGTAGTAACAACCTTTTCTTGTTTTCAGGAAAAAAGTAATAATAATGGAAATCGGAAATTTCATTATACTGAATTTAAGACACAGTGGTTTTCTTTGTATTTGATTAGTTGCTAAAGCTATTACGGTTGCTGAGTACTACAGTCGACTTCTCTTCAGATTTCAGTTCCAATATAAACCATACAGTACAGCCCCCATCCTCTTTCATTTACTTCCTTACTGAACAGAAAACCATATTTTTCATCAATTAGTCGATATTTTTTATGTGATTTCTACCTATTCTTTTACCTATTAATGGGTTGACTATGGAAAACCCCAGATGACTCCTTGACCCTCCAATAACAAAGACTAATAGAAATTATTAGCCACTGTTTCTGGGAAGAAACCTGGATGGTACAGGGTCGCACTTGGGGCTGAGGATATGACAAGGTTAGGCTTCGTTCCACCATGCCTAGTTTGGGACTCTGGTCACCATGACAAGCAAGGACAACTTACTGTGTAGCCATATCGAGGAATGCTGAAGTACTGGAGCCAGGACAACCAAGGCTCAATGGTTGTGAGATTCACCAAAAGACCAGAAAAAATCTGCAAGATGCAAAACGTATAGGTTAGAGCCAGTCCAGCGACTTCACAGCTTGAGATAAGACCTCCTTCGAGGCCTTGCAAGTAGACAAATGTGATGGTGTATGCCTGTAATCAAACCTAGGAGGCGGAGACGGAGGGATCACAATTTCAAGGCCAGCCTGGGATACCTGGCACGATGGTCTCAAAAGCAAAAACAAAAACAAACAAACAAACAAAAACTCCCCTACAAATAATCTACATCTGCTAAACATCACTGCTAAGGTCAAGGCAGTATGAAAGAAAACTTCCAGTTATTGTACTTCCTATGTGAGTACTTCTATCGTGGCTATTTATGGCATTAAGGTAGGATAATGCACCTATAATTAGTACTACAGATTCAAGTTATTTGATGACCCTTAATAGTTTAACTATGTCTTCAACTTTCTGTGTAACTGCAATGGAACAGAACCATTCCCTGGTCTCCCATGGGTAAAGGTTGGTTCTAGGCCTCCGACACTAAACTACATTCTACAGATGCACAATTATCTCATTTTGAAGATGACACAGTACTTTAATGTAACCTGCACACAGTTTTTATGGTTTTATTCATTTTTATTTTGTGTGAGTGTTCTGTCTGTATGTAAGTGCACTGCACGCATTCCTGAAACCCTGGGAGGCCAGAGAGAGTGGTAGGTCCCCTGGAACTGGAACTGGAATTAGTGACACTGTAAACTGCCCTGTGATTGCTGGGCATCAAACCTAGATCTTCAGAAAGAGCAGCCAGTGCTCTTACCTGCTAAACCATCTTTCCAGCTCAGCCTTTATACTCAAATAGACACATTACAAACGATCCTAGATTATCTGCAGAGTGATTAAAATGCCTAATATGACACGAATGCTGAATAAAAAGTTGGTACACTCATTTATTATTTATGGATAAATGGAATAAACGGATGAGACAGTATCCCTATGTAGTCCTGGCTGCTCTAGAATTTCCAATGTAGATGAGCCTGGCATCAGATTTGGAGTAATCTTCCTGACTCTGCCTCCCAAATGTTAGAATTACAAATACAAGATGCCATTACTGAATTATAGTGTTCTTTAAGGAATAACGACATGGAGAGGAAAGTGTCATGCGTACCCAAGAAAAGTATACTTTTTTTTTCCAGCTGAATCTTTTGATACGGACATGGGAAACAGACTGCTATGTGATTCTATGTCACCCATATGCGCTCTTCCTAATAATCCTAGAGATATAGACCACTCTAGAATAATTCAGAATAAGCAGGTTGCTGTACATCCAGATGAGATTTGTGATTTATAACAGGTTATATTCTATAGCCATGGCTGTAGGAACTATTTTAGATTCAGAATGCAGGTACAACATAACCTCCAAATTAGAACAGATGAGACCATGACGTGGTGCTGATGTACAGCAGAAGGCATAACTAATACCTCCATGTAAGCTTACCCATGCGGCCAGAGATGGCTCAGCAGTCAAGCGCCATCGCTGCTCGAGCAGAGGACTGAGTTTGGTCCTCAGCACCCTATGGCAGCTCACAACAACTACTCTAGCTCCACAGAGTCTGGCACTGTCTTCTGGCCTTTGAGTCACTGCATACAGATGCACATACATGCACATAATTAATTCAAAAATCAAAATAAATAAAAAAGACTACCCCCAAAGCAGAACCACAGCGGTGATGCCAGGAATTGACCACACAAGGTTAAAACTATGCAAAATGAGGTTCTCGTGAGTGTATTCTGCCACACTAAGAGCGCTGGGATATGCAGGACAATGACAGTGCTGGTGGGCTGTGTGCGCATGTTCAGGACCGCACTGAGGACTGCTCTTAAGACATACCATCTCTGAGTAAAACACGGACTGAAGACTGGCTCTGAAGTCCTGTTTCTAATAAACACTTACATAGCAGTCAGCCCAAACAAATTAAAACATATTTTTTTACTTGTTTAAAGGTATTTTATTTATTGGATGAGAATATAAACAAGGATGATTATTTTCTAAAGAATATATACATTGGCAGTTTCAAAATTGAAAAATGAAGGAACTAATGCTTAGCCAGACTTCAGTGCCGTCTCACTGGAAGAGGACTGTGCGCCAATGTGCTAGCTGCTCCTATTTAATGATGCAAGAGAAAACCCATGGGAGCTGGTCCTTTTGATTTATCACGGGTGCAAAATTGGGACATATACAAGATTAGGAGTGAGGACACATTAAACAATGTGAAATAAATAGGCATCTACTGAAGGTAGGTGGACTGTGAAAGCTTCTAGCTTCTTCTTAAAGATATGGTTCCAGTAGACCAGGTTGCCCTCAAAGTTACTATGTAGCTAAAGATGACTTCAATTTCCTGTTCCTTCTGCCTCTAAAATATCTCGAGGGCTGAGATTATGAACAAACACTACCACACTTTTTTATGTTTTACTATTTTTAAAACAATATTCAAGTTATAAGAGGGACCCAAGACAGACTCCATGGTATACAGTTAACTTCTCCCGAGCTTCACTTTCCCCTCTGCAGGAATTCAACCAAACCATTTCTGGTTACTAATCAGTAGACACCATAAAAGATATGTTGCCATTTTTTAAGGAGTCAATGTTAATCCCTGTTTTCAATGATCCAAAGTTTGTCTAACATCAGATCAGCAAGAAGTATTTTCTTCCATTTCTGTGATTTTTCCCCTTTTCCATGACAACAGAGTTTACTGCATAACAATAAACTCACAAGGTACAATGGTTTCAATGCCAGCAGTTTTGAGACAAGGTCTCACTGTAGCTCAGGCTTGGCGTGAAAGCACAGCCATGCTCCTGAGTGCCAGGCTGCAGATATACACCACCACACCTGGGTAAAAACCAGCTTTTAGAAGCCTGTTAGTGAGGCACTGTCAGCAAAGTCACAGCAACATTTAGCAGCAATACAAGGGACTTGATAGAGGTTGGGAGCAAAGCCATCACTTTCCCTAATAATCACTTTATTTGAGCCTCTGGCTTTCTAAAAGGGTCACAGTCCCAATGGAAAGCAGATTTCTACAACAGATGGATACACAGAGAGAACAAGGCCAGGCGTGTCTTCTCGAAGAAGCACTGTTCATACTCACCATCATAAACACAAAGGAGATTGTCATGAGAAGTGTTGCCACGGATACCACACTTTGGCCTGCAGCTATGGCCAGTGCCATGGAGCTGGCTGTATAAGCCACCATCATAAGGCTGAACATCATGATGAAGAAAGCCCCCACCTCGTTTTTTAGTCCTTAGAAAGAGAAGAAGCAATCAGCGCCGTTGCCTCGTGTATTTGGTTTGTCTGTTGTGCAAATGACACTGTAGCAATCACCATCAGAATTAAAGAGAAAAGGCCACCCACTGTCGAGCTACCCTGGGTCTCCAATGTCATTGCTCTATTCTGTGTCACTGATCAGCTAACACAGTTTCCTTTCCCATGCTTGTTGTAAGAGCACTAGTTCAGGTAACATGTAGATTTATTTATATGTAGCAAGAATAATTCTGAGCTCCTTAAATGAACAGCCACAGGAAACATACTGGCTCCAATACTATGCCTTCTCCCACCACAGGAAGCTCACCAATAGAAA
This sequence comes from Arvicola amphibius, assembly GCF_903992535.2. Classification (NCBI taxonomy): domain Eukaryota; kingdom Metazoa; phylum Chordata; class Mammalia; order Rodentia; family Cricetidae; genus Arvicola; species Arvicola amphibius. The sequence continues at coordinate 86,895,207 of NC_052048.2, forward strand.
ACACTCATTTACCCAGACATCCCCACATCTCTCAGTATTGCTCTAACTACATTAGGGAAGAAACTTGGTTCACAATTCAATGACCTCAGGGTTTAATTACAAAGGAAGGCAGGGTTCTTTTATCACCTATGTCTCCCTAGACATAAAAAATGGGATTAAGTTCTTGAAGTACTTTATAAACTGTAAGGTAAATATATGTGTATATATACATATATGACTATGTATATGTCATACAACCTGATGATTTTGAAACACTGGCAAGAAAAAAGATCAGGAATCTTAGGCTCTCGATGCCATGTCATATTCATTATGCTAAACCTCACATATAAAATGGAAGTTTTAAGCTCTATCGGTGGTTCTCATACTATAGTGCTTTGTAAAAATCGAATTACCAGTATGTATGCATGTGCACATGAAATTTTGAATCAGTGATCCTAAGGTCAAAGCCTGGACATAATGTAAAAATAAATCTGTCTATATCTTTCAGTGATTTCTTTTTTTAGTAAATAAAATAAACAATCCCCAAACTCAACATGGTTTTCTTATTAGAGAATATGCATCAGAGTATGTGTAGTTATTAAGATTTTCTGTGTCTTTTTAATATAGACACATAGAAAAAGATCAATAAAAATATACACAGAGAAATTAATTCACTTCACATCCAAGACTAAAGGCAATTTCATCTGGCCTGTTACTTACCTAACATGAAGTATAATATACAAGTGAATATAACACTTGGCAAAAACCTCATGGGTAGTAAATCAGATATCAGCTTTCCAAAGAAGTAAGAAGATACTCTGTAATATCCACTGATGTACTCGTGTCTATAAAACACAGAGCATAGATCTCAGATTAGTCTAGAAGACACGGAACAGAAGATGGGGTACCTGCTGCACTCCTAGGGTCCTCCCACATGCTCCAGGCTGACCCCCAAGCCTTTCGCCATCTTAGGTGTCACCCTTCCTGGGCTATCAGCTTCAGGCAGCTCTTACACTGTGACCCTCTCAGTCCAGCACTTCCTCTGGCTGTTGTGAACTCGGGCATCAGAACAAAACTTCTTCCTTCATTAGGCATACCATACAACCTTATAGCCCCTTCCAGCTACCAGCTAATCCCTCCTGTTCCCAACATCTTTCTCCAGTTATTCCAAACTCTTCCACCAGTGTCTTTGTTCCTTTGATCTCTGTTGATTCATTTTGTTGGTAAATAAAGGCGGACAAATCTCTGCAACCTTTGAACAACATGGGAGAAAATCCAGCCAGCTCCCTAAAGTGAACCTGTCCTCTGGCTCCTTCCATGCCTCCATCTGCCATGCTTGTACTTGCTCTGCCTTCACAATCTTCATCTTCCCACTTCTAGCTGCTGGACCACTTACCTCTTCTGAAGCCCCTCACTTCCTGTGCTGGAGTTAGTTATCAACTTGTGATTAATCAAAACAAGTTACTTTTTCAGCCCTGCTGATGCTGCTTTCTCTCTCAGCACTGGGATTTCCTAACCTCAACCCAAACTTGAAAATTACCTTTCTCTGGCTAGCAGGCACCATATGCTCTGAATTTTCCACCCTTGCCAAGACTCCTCTTTCTTAATACTATAGTCCTACACACTTTTAAAAATTCACATTGAATCTTATAAATATGCATGCGGTTTATATTTCCCAATGAAGCAAATAAATAAGAGATACTGATAAGATTAGGATGCTATTTTGACCCAGTTTTGGACGTGACCAGTCTGACACACAGCTAGGACAGTGGCCTACTCACATGAAGAGTTTCTTCTCCACTACGAAGAGCTCCACAGCTGACACACTGGTGAAGCACTGGTTGGTGGTCAGGAAAAAGAGCACCCCAGCTCTGCCGGGACAGAATGGGGACAAAAACACCACAGTCAACTCTGTGCGCTGAGGTCTGCAGTCTACAAATGATCTACCACTAACATGCTACTTTCTCTTTTTAAGTAAAACTGTTCTGGTTAACTTGGAGAGAGGCCCTAGGCTCAGCAGGGCCCTAGGAGATGGCTCGGCAGGTACAAGTGGCGAACTGAGTTCAATCCTCAGGACCACCATAAGAGAGTTGACCTCCACAAGAGCACCAATGCACATACATGCGCACACACACATACACATATAGAAGGAAGAATGACCCCCCCCCCTGTTCCCAACTGGGTCTTGTTCCTGTGTCTATACCTCTACAGTGATAACAAGTGACTCTAGTAACTCCCTGTTAAAGCACATGCTGAAACTCTTAAGTCTTTGATGGTTGTGAACTAAATTGTTTTGTTCCTGTAAAATTCCTGTTGAAGCAGTGGCCTCCTAATATGCTCATATGGGAAACAGGGCCTTTCAGGCACGTCCAACTGTGCCCTGCTTGCAGCAGAAGACGGCTGGTACTGGTTCATTCACTGTCAACTTTGTACAACCCAGAATCCCCGGGAAGAGTCTTGGTGGCTGGTGGCAGGGGAAGGGGGTAGGGTTTCATCTTGAGTGTGAGCTCAAGTGGGAACCTCACCCTGAACGTGGGCAGCACCATTTCATTGACTGGGCCCTGGCATGTTTACGGAAAGACAATGCTAGCTGAGTCAAGCAGGTGAGGACCTGTGTGCTTATTCCCTCCCTGCACTTGTAGACATGATGCTTTAAAAGTTCTTGTCTTGACGTCCCCACAAAATGGACTTTAACCTAGAATTGAAATAAACCTTTCTTCTCTAAGTTGCTTTTTGGTCATGGTATTTTATCAAAGCAATAAAAAAACGAAACTAGGATACAGCCAAACATAAAATTGTAAATTTACTTAAAACTGGGAACTGAGCTCAGGACCCTTAAAGAGCAGCAAGTTCTCTTGACCTCCGAGTCATTGCTTCAGCCTCAGCTACTTCCCCCAATACTGCACAACTACGGAGCCCACAACCTCAGTTCCTATGTATATGCTGGGTTAGCTCAAGAAATAACACCCACAGGAACCATCAATCTCTAGCAATAGGAAACAATCTTGCTATCTAAACCTTCAAGGAAGGTAAAACAAACAAACAAACAAACAATGATATAATGCTGAAAATAGCTCACTAGAATAACACTGACTCTACACAGAAGAAAACTCACTTGACCTGAATGATAGACTTTTCTATGGGTTCTTTACAAAAGAATCAGCCTTTCTCAGACATAAAATAAATTCAACATTTCTTGATAACAAAATAGGAAAAATGCCATCTACCCATAGTGGCCTCTGGATGCCAAACACTGAGCTCAGTATCTACAGCAAGGTGTGGTTCTCAGTATGTGAATCATGACATGATTAGGACTCTGAGGTCAGTGCTATTACTCAGCGTATGCACTCCCAGCACGACCAGCAATTAAAATACCTCAGTGTAAAGCTCGTTTCAGTAGCACCTGCTTTTAGAAGCAGCTACTTGGGAGGTTGAGGCAAGAAGTTCAGTAACTCCAGATGAGAAGTTCAAGCCAGTCTAGAAACACGGTAAGACCACCATCTCAAAAAAAAAAATTAAGTTATTATGGAAACAAAAATTGTCAAGGATGTCCTGGAGAGATATCTCAGCAGTTAAGAGCACCAACTGCTCCTCCAGAGGACTTGAGTTTGATTTCCAGCACCCACACGGCTGCTCACAAACATCTGTAATTCCAGTTTTAAACAATGTGACACCCTCTTCCAGCATCCTCAGGCACCAGGTCACACTATGGTCCACAGACACACATAGTCAGAACCCCCAAACACACCCAAGTCTTTAGACAAATTTAAGGGCACAATTATGACTGAATTTACACATTATCATAGCATAGAGCTCAAATAAACTGGATTTCACATATGTACTCAACTTTCAAGTCAAATAAATTATAACTATACAGGGAAGCTGTCTCACAAGCAATAGTCAAAAACAAACAATACCAAAATCAAAAGCATGCATGCGCTAACAGATACTACCAACACAGAGAAAACTTCCTACAGAATTAGAGAAAATACTCATAAAACGTCTATCTGATAAGGAAAAAATAGACCAGAAAAATAAAAGATTCTTAAAACTCAACAACAAATTAAAAAAAATAGACAAAGGACTAAAATAAATATTTCTCAAAGATTAAATTGACCTTCATTATCAAGAAGTAAATAACTACTCACGGTGCGGAGAAACTGAAGCACCTGTGTGCTACAGCCATGAGTGGAAAGCGACGAAGCTGTCAGGGAGACAAACTTCCCATTTCTTTAAAAACTTATCATAATTTAGCAATTCTACTGGTACAGCTCCTGAGAGAGCTGAAAGCTGGGGTGCCAAAGCAACCTGCAGAGCCCTAACTTCACTCACACACCCAAAGGGCGAAGCAACACAAATGTTCAGAAACAGGCCATAAATACAGAAAGTGAGCGCGCGCGCGCACACACACACACACACACACAAGACTAAATCAGCCTTACAAAGGAAATTCTGACCAACTTGCAAAATGGATGAACCATTAAGACATTATATAAGGGAAATAAGTCAGTCATCAAATGACAAATACTTATGATGCCACATATAGCCAGCTTCCAGAAGAGTTACATTTAGAGATGCAAAATCGGATGGTGAGGTGGGCACTGAGTAATTACTTTAATGGATTTAATATAATGGATAAGGTGGCTCCGTTAAGGAAAAAAATCTCATCTGGAGTTGGAGGTTGTCAACTGTTGTCACAAGAGTGTGAATGTTCTTAATGCCACTGAACACTTAAAATTGTTAAAAGAATGTATTTATTAATCTTTTGTACGGTTACATCAATACATATACATTTGTGTGTATGAAAAAGACAACTCGTAAAGTTTTCAATTCACCAGCTCATTTCTACCTACAAAGATATAGTGACGTTTACCCTGAACTTGTATTAAGGTTAAATCCTTAATCAATATTCAAAGGTTAAAGAATGAACACTATTTTTTTTTTCAAAACCAAGATCCAAATTTTGTTGCTCTGTCTCTGTAGTAGACTTCTGTACTACTTTTCTAAACTATACTTTTCACTTTTATTTTGCTTAGAACTAGTCCATATTCATTTCTAGCCTACAGAATGGGGGGCATCCACATTTACTTACCTATTCTGGATTCCAGAGGAATCATTTTTCAGGTCAAAGTAAATCGCACCAATAATCAGTGCCAGTACGGTTGTGACAATTAGCTTTTCAAAAAGGAAAATGAAAAGAGGTCCCATTAGAGATTAAAATGCTTGCATATTATTTATTATTTTAAAATATACATATAAAGTCCAATCTCATAAACACTCTATACCCTTGGTTATGATAGGGTTCCTGGGAACGTATGGGATAGAACATATTATTAGACTGCTTTCTAGAGTAAACTGAAACGAAGCATTTGCTGTCAGGGAATTGACAAGTCAACAGAACAGCCCCTAAGATTCCTTCCACTGCTCCACCAGTCAGGGAAGTGCCAGGTCAGACACTGGATCCGTGAATGTTACATAGGGAAACCTGAAGAGGTTAATTTGAGGACAAACCAAAGTCCAAGTGACTAAGAGTTCTGAACTGACCTGAATTAGACTTTTGTGCCAATGAACAAAGTTTCATGCAAGAGGTTCAAGTGAGAACAGGATGCCTTGTCTTTTAACGTTAAAGACAAAACAATTAATGCACACACCCCCAAATTCTGACAATGGATTTTTACATGCAAAAGAAGTAGGGTGAGCTGAGCTTCACCTCGGCAGCTTCTAGAAAGTCTGTGCCAGCGTGGGAACATACAGCATCACTGACAAAAAAACACAACAAACAAACAAAACAAAACCCCCTGTTTCTGTGGGACATTCAGGGGCTTTCATTATCGTCTCCTCTCTCACCACTTCTCCATCCACCCACTGGGCCTACTGCCCCACAACACCCGAGATGCCTGCTCTGCACCCTCATAGTCACCTCCTCTCACCTAACCGATCTGCGCAGACTTCCCCCAAGGAGACTGTACCTGCAACACTTTGGAGAAGAAGTCTTTTAAGGATGGTTCAAGAAGCAAGGGGCTAATGGTTACATAATGTTATTTATTTGGAGGGTTCTATTTATTAATATATTACTAACAGGTAATTTTTTAAATGTATGAAATGCTCATCTAAAGAAAATGAAATATCCATTTATATATATTGAAATTTCAAAGCTCAAAAATTTCTTAATACTTTAATAGTATCAGAACAACATGAACAGAACTGGTTATACGCATACATTTAATAGTCTATATATCTTCATCAATACATAAGATTTGTGTTTATGAAAATGTCAACTTTTCTGGTTTAAAGCATGAAGTGTGTGTGTGTGTGTGTGAATGCATACAGACTAGTACACATGAGAGCATGTACCCAAGGAGGCCTGAGGTGTCAGCTCCAATTGGAACTTGAATTCAAGGTGACTGGGAATGAACGCAGGTCCTCTGAAGAGAAGTATGTGCTCTGAAGACTTGGAAATACCATATTCACGAGAGAATTACAAGTCTCTTTGCTATTAAGATAGAAATTTAGGATGGGGAAAGCCTATTACCCTGGCATATTTTACTTTTATATTTATTTTATATTTTATTTTTACGGTGGCTAGTGTGGGTTGTCCACCTGACACAGCAGGGAAGATGGAACCTTCATTGAAAAACTGCCTCCATGCTCTCTGCCTCAGTTCCTGCCTTCCTGCCGTCCATAATGGACTCTAACCTGTAACCTTTCCTCCCACTGTTTCATTAGGCCAGTGTTTTACCACAGCAAACAGAAAAGCAAACTTGGAACAGCTATGCCAAGTCTTGTACAACAGAATGAAGGAGCGTATCTATGAGATTTCTGCATCTGACCTCTGTAGTTTTGAACAAAGGTGTAATACAATTCTTCAAAAGTGTTATCATATCATACAGTGGAAATGACTGAAAAATAGAAGGATAACTAGAAAATAAATAATAGTAGCAGGAGAAGAAGACAAGGAGCCGTTTGTCCTTGTGAGTATTGCATAGCACAGCTCGCATCTGTCAGGTTACCTGAGCTACGGACGCCTGAGGGTTCCCCAGCAAGTTTTTGAATGAACGCCTGGCAATCCATCTGAGCTGATGGCAGAAGGAGGTAGTGTACGTGGTCTCTTTGAAGGCTAATATTCCTTTCTTTTTTTGACTCCTTGGAAGTCGATCTAATTCAGCTTTTGTTTCTCTGTAGATGGAGGAGTTGGCATAAAACTCAGCTAAGTTTTCTATTATTGGCTTCTCTCTCCTGGAGGGCTCTTCAGTTTTGTTTTCTTTGGATAAAAGTGGATAAAGAAGTGAAATATTAACACATAACAACTAATTTAATTCATTTTTCTATGGTTCCATAATTCTATAATCCCTTAATTCTAGAATTGTGTACATATGTGTATATAATATTGCACATGTGTATACATATAAATATATAATATTGCATGTGATATATATATATGTGTGTGTGTATATATATATATATAAATAAAATATTGGCTGGGCATATGTCTGAACATGGTCTAGGAATGGAGTCATGTAAAGAGAATTCTAAGTGCTTGAGAGAACACTCCAAGAAACCTAGTCTTGTGGTGGTGGTCTGAATGAAAATGGCCCCAAGGGCTCATAAGAACTGGCACTATTAGGAGGTGTGTTCTTATTGGAATATGTGTGCTTTTATTGGAGGAAGTGTGTCACTGGGGGTGGGCTCTGAGGTCTCAGAAGCTCAAACCAGACACAGTATCTGCTCTGCCTCTTCCTGCTCCTCGTGGATCCAGATGTAGAACTCTCAGCTACTCTACAGCATCGTGTCTGCCTGTCACCATGATGACAATGGACTAAACCTCTGAACCAACAAAATTAAGGTCAGCCTCAATTAAATGCTTTTTAAAATAAGAGTTGCTGTGGTCATGGTGTCCCCTCGCAGCAATAAAAGCCTAACTAAGACACCTTGGACACCTTGTGACCTCAGTTTCTTCAAAACATGGAATTCTTCTTGGAATGTGTACTCCTCCCAGGTGTAGCAGATAGGAGTGAGTTTACTTCAGATTACTCATTATTGCTTCCTGCTATTATTCAATTAAATGTCACACAGTTTTTGCTTTTTTTTTTTTTTTTGCCATGTGAGGTTTGTCCTTGTGATTGTGTGCAGCTTGAACACATCAGAGCTCTACTCCTGTGACTATTCTTAGCCCTCTGAGTAAAAACTGTCTGAGGCCCCGGATAAAGTTGGCCAGTGCATGAGACCTTTAGTTCACCTCATTTATCTGCTCCATCCTCCCAGATCCCACTACCCATGGAGTGGTGACAGACGTGGTGGCATGTGCCTTTAATCCCAGCATTCAGCACACAGAGGCAAATGGATCTCTGTGAATCTGGGGACAGTCTAGTCTACATAACATAATGAGTTCAAGGACAGCCAGGGCTACACGGTAAAATACTCTCAAAATAATAGTTATTCTGTTATTGATTTACATATCATAGAAACAGCTAATTGATCTGTGCATGACAACATCTTATGGATACAGAAAACTCACTGACTTTTTCTATCAGTTTAGACCCTAATTATTCAAATAAACATTATACTACTGTACAGAGTTAAATTTTTTTGCCTTTTATTATGCTCAAATGCAAAACTTGCCATTTCTTGTATGTTTGTTTGTTTGTTTTGAGATAGGATATCATTATGCAGTCCTGGCTGGCCTGATACTTGCTATGTAGACCAGGCTAGCCTTGAACTCACGGGTTATGTAGAACCTGGCTCTGCCTCTCAAGTGATGACAAGCTCGGATTAAAAGCATTGAGATACCCTATTCAGTTCGTTTATAAAATACTTGTGATGGTTATTCTTAGTTGTCAAGTTGACTACATCTGGAATTAATTAAAACCCAAATGGCTAGATATACCTGAGTGATTTTTCCGGGTTGACTAATTTGAGGTGGGAAGACCAACCCTAAAATCTGGATCTTTAAGATGGGAAAATTCACCTTAAATCTGGGCTATAACTCGTGGTGGCAGCATATATAAAAGACATGGAAAAAAGGAAGCTCTTGCTTCTTCCTGCTTGTCCTCAGTCTTACTGATGGGTTCATACATCCTGCCACTGAGGCATTCCATCACTGGCATTAGAGACTACTTCAGGGTTCCAACATACCAGGTGAGATACCTAGCCTCATGTACTGAACAACTACTGGGTTCTCGGACTTTCTGTTGGTAGACGGCCATTTTTAACTAGCTGGACCACAGCCTGTAAACCACGCTCACTCATGCACACATATATACATATCCAATCTATCAGCTCTAGTCCTCTAGAGAACGCTGACTAACACTATAAAAATTACCATTTTAAAGTGGAAAGTTGCCTCACAACTGACCCTTTCAGGAAAACACTCATTTACAAATTAGATAAACACCCAAGCACTTACAAACAACAGTCTGCCTACTGACAACTTTCACGCTGAATTAACATGAATTTCAAAAGCATCTTTTTGCTTTGTTGAGGCAGGATCTCACTATGTAGTCCTGCCTGGCCTATGAGAGCATGTATTCATGAGTCACACTCCCATGGGTCATCAAATCAACAGACACCAACGCAAACTCTACAAGAGTCACACACCTCTCTGGGGTTCTTCCTCTCTATTTAACACTACAGCAGAAGAATCGCCATTGATGACATCCAGGAAGAAATCGGCAGGGTTATTGTACGGCTCACACTGGTAACCTAGAAGAGAAGACAATGTAAGGACACAAACGTGATGGTCTTAGAAAACACAGAGGGTGAGAGAGTGGAGACCTGGGAAGGCAGAACCTAACAAGTTCTCCCTCTTCTCACTCTTTCCCTTCACCAATACACCATTTCTCTTAACAAATATTCCAATAACTCAGAAGGAATTCTGGACACCCGAGATCATCTTACATTGGTGTTCACCATAAACTATGGCCTGCAAAGGGCTACTGATACAATCTGGTGCTTGCTACTCTTCCCTCCAAGATCTAAATCCAAGTAAAGGAAAACATTAGCAGTCCTTGTGCTATCTGACGTCAGGTTCCACATCATTGTCGCTTCTTCAGCTGAGTGGAGAGGTTGCAATTCTCATTTGTCATACTGCCACAGCGCCAAAGAGAATGCAAGCTCTGGTCCGCATTCTCAGAGAACATGGACAGTACAGCACACCTTAACCACCGACCTCAACTTCACAGTCCTCTCAAACTGGCCTGAAGTCGTCTCAAAACAATAGCCCCTGAACGTTCCACTCATGTGGGCTCAATTATTCTATTTTTTTATTCAAAAATATTTTTTTCTTAATGTGTATGGATGTTTTGCCTGAATGCATGGTCCCCTGGAAGAGAAGCCAGGGTTCTTAACCAAGATATGCTCACTTATTTTAAATGACAGATTAATTTTTTAAAATTTAAGGATGATAGATAACAAATATTTATAATTTTACTTGAGGTCATGAAGAATCATCTAAGTACCTCTAAAATGAAAAGGATTATATACACTGCATTTAAAACAAACTCACAGGGTTGAAGAGATGGCTCAGCAGTTAAGAGCACTTGTTCTTGTAGAGGACCCAGGTTTGGCTTTTAGAATCCCCCCATGGCAGCTCAGAACCTTCTTTGACCCCAGTACTAAGGGGTCCAGTGCCCTATCCTGACCTCTCAGGGTACCAGCCCTACATGTGGACACATTTATAATGCAGACACTCGTGAAAATACAAAGAAATCTAATCTGCAATTAGCAGAAATTAGAAGAAAGCAACTCAGAAGTGCCAAAAATGCAGGCTCATCAAAGTGAGAGTTGAGACTAGTCACTCAGACCCATTCACAGACTAAACTGTCAACCTAACGTCACCAGAAAGTTAAGCATCATTCCATGAGTCCTCTGGGAAGCCCACCAAGATCACATGCCTGGTGACTTGAAAAGCTGGGACCTGCCCTGTAGTCAAGGAGACAACAATCCTAGGTCCTTCCCAAAACTGTTCAACTGACCGAAGTGCTAACTGTGGTTCTACAGATACACACTGCACTTTCAGGGCAAGGCCACCATGACTGGGAAACAGAAGCAGCCCAGGCCCATTAGAGAGATACACTTAGACACAAATGCCACAGATATTCAAACAGCACAATGAAGAGCCATACTAACACAGAACTGAGCAAACGTGTTAGGTGAGGAAGGCCAGCACGGAGACTCAACAGCACTCCTGTGGACCGTCTGTTCTAGCCACTGGGAAGGAAGGACCTACCACATGGGAAACAACCAACCATACCTGCTGAGGCGAAGTACTCCAAAGCCCCCTGCGCAGGCCCATGGAACATGAGTTTCCCTGAGGCCAGTAAGGTGAGGCTGTCGAACAACTTAAAGATGGAGTACCGAGGCTGATGGATGGAGAAGATGATTGTTCGACCGTGTTTTGACATCCTACGTTATAGGAAGAAAATAACGAGTCATTAAGATTCTCAGCCTTACATTTATTGTTAAAAAATACTTTATTCCTGCTCTTAGAACATTTGCCGCAATTTCAACTTGATTTTCTCATATACACATATAGCATCAGCTCACCTCAAGGTATCTGCTGATACCTAGGGAAGTGAGACGTGATGATGTAAAAACTAGAGCAGCTGGGAGTACAGCAGTCTTGGAGGCCAGCTGTGAATAAAGTGCTTAGCACGTGAAGCGCCTTGGACTTAATCAGTATAAACAAACAAACAAAAACCCAAGACAAACAAATCCAGCCACAATTTCTTTTTTTTAATTTTTTTACATTTTTTAATTAAAAATTTTTAAATACATTTTTTTTCTTATTTTACATAGTTATCCCTGTTCCCACTCCCTCTCCACCCTTCCCTGCACTACTCAGAAAGGATAAGGCTTCCCATGGAGAGTCAACAAAGCCTGACACTTCACTCTGAGGCAGGACCAAGGCCCTCCCCCATCAGTGGTGGAAAGAATACCAAGCAGGAGTGAGTGTAAACATAATTGCACCTGGTCCCCACAGCCCTCACCCATATGAGGAAGCTGAGCCTCAGAGATCATTGGTTACGTGACACAGAACAGTCTACCAGATTACAATCTAAGTTCAAGTGGCTATTTTCTTGCAGCAAGTTCCTGGGCAAATTTACTTTTCTGAGCCCCAAATCTCTTCACCCCTCCAAAATGAAATAATAAAAAAATGCTTACAAAGACGTCAGTTTCAGGCTGCTCACATGAGCTTGACAACAGTGGGACTGGAATTTAGCTTTCAGGTTTAACTGTTTCATTTCTATGGTAGCTGGACAAACAGCAAGTGTCCCAGCCGTTCTTCCCAGAGGCGAAGAGCACATGACATGATGACTGGCAGGTGACCTCTTACCTACATCCTAGCCACCCTCTTCCTGGTAACTTTGACTCCTACTGACTTTTCCACCAGCTGCTGCCTGATCAGCTGTTGACATCTGGAAGCCTGCAGCCTACCTGGCTACCAGGGAGAAATCAACCCACAGCCTCTCCCACATTATTTAGGAATTGGGACACCTAGGGCACCTGCCCAACGCACACATGGCTAGGGTGGCTCCCTGTTGGGAGGGGAAAGGGAAGCCACCAGTTTCAGTCTGCACTGATAAGAAGTGAGGTAGATAGGTTCAACCCCAGGGAAGACACAACTCCCAGTCCACCTGCTTCCCAACACAGAAGACCAACCAGGAAGGCCACTGACTTTATTAATCTAGAAATATTTATAAGGAGAGTGACTATTTTTGCCAAAAGAAAAAAAGGAGCCAAAGGGCATCCAACAGATGGTGAAGGGAGGGAGAAAGGGGCCAGAAATCCATTCAGGAAAGCTGGTAGCTGTTGCCATGGACCTGCAGGGGGAGGAGGGGCAAGGCATGCAAGGGCAAGAATTCAAAAACGGATGAAAGGCTGTGGGGAAGAGAACTCCCAAAAGACCCCGGAGTACATAGGAGGTGACCGTGATAACAGCAATCTTTTCCTTCATAGGGACAGGGAGGAGCCCCACCCAGCTGCCGACTCTGGAGACTAGATTCTGTGGCTGGGGGGACTGAGGAGTCCCCAGAGTGCACTACCAGAAGGCATCGCACCATTCTCGAAGGCACCCAAAGCAGTCCCGGGACTGCTTGGCATTGGCACCACACATGTCTTTCAGCCATTCTTGGAAGAGGTCTTCATCTTTCTATAGCACCAGAAACTGGCCAAGAACCACATAAGCCTTATCAAAGCCCCTTTCCTCCAGCTTCTTGCCCAGGACTTCATCAATCCTGGCCAGGCTCCCCACTGGCATTTCCCCCATGGGCTCTGCCACGAAGTTTAGGTGCTTTGGGAAGGTTGTCATCTTAATCAGGCTCTGGCTCTAGTAATGGCTGCTCATGCCATTCGGCAGCTCCCGCTGACACCTCAAGCTACTAGCCAGCCACAACTTCTTAAGAAAGGAGCTGGGGCAGAACAAAATCCACTAGAATGTTTCTTGACAGATGCAGTCACTGAGACAGTTTTCACAGATCAGAATCTCTGGGAGAACGTGTGCACGCACACACATGAATGTACACACATGCTCACACGCACACACAGCAAAGGAAGGCTTTTTATTAAGGTGAAGAAACACACAGACATATGGCAGGGTACACAGAAAGAAGGACCCCTACTTACTTAGGGACACAGACACCAAACCCTGGCTTCTCATTGATAATGGGGAATTTTAAAAAAACTTTTGAAGGGGCCGTTTAGGGTTGGTCAGTTTGAATAGAATCAGGGAAGCTAATGGGTCCACAAGTTGAGGGTAAACACATCCTGATTTGGTCTTGAACTTGTCAGAATGGTCCACAGGCAAGGATGAGAGGGTACTGGAAAGAGTAAAAACCTAGCAGGCCTTTGTAAGCTGTCAGTCTTTTGTCTCAGGTCAGGACTGTGAGGAAGAAGCTGGGCAATCTCGGAAGCTCTCTGTCTTTATAATATATTCATAGCCCCTCTTCCTATGTCTGCCTACCAGAGAGTCTGTCAACTCCTACAGCCTCACCCCACCACTCCCGCTCAAGGTACCCTACGAGCTGTCAGAGGGTTTGAGGCAAAAACTGCTCTAAACGCTTTGGAGCTGGCAAAAGAGCAATACAGAAGGGGCAGCAGTTCAGAGCTCCTAAGAGGAGGGCTGCTGTAAGGGACCACGATAAAGTAAGATGACAAAGATCCAGTCCTGTGATGACAGCATGCACCCTTGAAATACTCTATGTGAGTGTGGTAGCATATGCGAAATAGACAAAGTTAGCCATATCTACCAGAGTGTAGTCAGGGAAAGAGCTGGTGCACTTTTACCCTTATTAGATGAAGAGTACAGGAAAGAAAACCAACCGAAAGGCCCTTAGCTTCTGGCTTGTTATAAATGGGTTTCCATTCTTTTACTCTGGTAGTAAAGAAGCATGTGTGAGCGCTTACCGCATGGTTGCTAGTGCTTTACAGGTAATCTCATTTTCAGTCACTATAATATTGTTATAAGCACTTCCAATGCTATTGTTTTCCTTCATTTACTGATTAGGCTAAAAGCTCAAGTAACTGGCCACATTGTTAGAATAAATAAGAAGCAAGGGGTAAGATTTGATCTTAGGCAGAAACAATGCTAACTACCTATTCAGAGGAGTTATTGCTTATGACAGGAAAATCACTGTTTAAGGCCAAATCACCATTTAAAACTGTTCTTAGGAAATGATTTGTGAGAAATAATTTGACTTACATATTTTTAAGTACCAATTATCTGAAAACAATGTGCCCAAAGGTATATGGCATAGTAAACAAGCCAGAGCTGGATAGTTCGTGCCAGCACGTAGGAGGCAGAAGTATCCCTGAATTTCAGGCTAGTCTTTCTTTTCTGATCTACAGGGTGAGTTCTAAGTCAGCCAGGACTTTAAAAACAAAAATCCAAAAAAAAAATCCAAACAAAACAACAGATGCATCTAGGAGTTTTGTAGATGCCAAATATAAAATGTGCAGCTCGGTGTAAAGCTTATCAAGTAGAACATCAATGGTCCCACAGGAGCGACCTATGGGAGAAAGGTACCTAAGGTAGAAGAACACACTCCAGAGATTATAACATAAGAAGCTGTGTGTGCATAGTACTAGATGAAGAATCTAAGTAAAGACAGAAATGGGGAGACAAAGGGGAATAGAAGATGTGGCATTTGCAGGAAAGTAGATGTAACCAAAGAAAATCACATTAAATTAACCAGTCTCATAAAGACAAATATCCTATGTCTTCTCTCATCTGGGGTCCTCAAATTTTATGGACACATAAAATCATGCATGTACTTATATAAAAGCAGAAGCGAAACTGTCTAGGGCATAGAAGGGAACAGGAGTGCAAATGTGAAATGGGGGGTGAGGGACTATGGATGGGTGTGCTCAACATACAATATGTATATGTGTGAAAATGTCCTTCTGCAACATGGTGCCATGGTACAATGAACGTGTACAATGAAATTTAAAAATCAAAAGGGGAAGAGAGACTGCAGCAAACAAACTCATGACGAACATTCACTCAGGAACTGTAAGAACCAGAAGGCAACAGGAGCTACCCAGAGGAACAGAGCTATGAGGCCTGATCCTCAGCGTGGGTCTGAGGACTAGGGAGAGCGGAATGAGCATGTCCCCTAGGAGTCCCCAGTGAAGACTCCAGGACTCCACTTCAGACCTACAGAAGCATAATTGTTTACCAAAGGGAGGGCAGGTGGTAAGTTTGCACAGTAGTGCTTAGAAAAGACTGGCTTCTCTTGTTAAGCCACCAGTCTGTGGTGCTTCGTTTTAACTGTACAATAGCTAATATGTACCATCCTACGGTAACTAGGTTCGCATGTCTATTTAATGTTCCAGATATATCATCAGGCATCTTCTGCCTTGGGGCCACTGGCTGTTCCCTCCAGCCAGATTCCGTTGCTAGATATAGCCAGGTCTCACATGCCTACTCCCAGGTCCTAAGTCCACGCGCTAGATCCTCCTTGACCTTCCTGCTATCTAAAACAGCAACCCAGGCCCACCACAGCCATCATTTCCGTCTCTTATTTAATCTTTCTTATCACTTCTTTCCCTTAACGAAGTAGGAAAAGATTCCGTTTATGTCTGACTCTCCTACACACAGAACACCACCAGTCACATATGAGTGACCAGATATGAGAAATGAAAGATCAGTGCTCTTGTAGCATTTACCTCTTCAGGAGCAAGAGGACAGCATTTGCTGTGCTTGAGTCCAAACCAGTTGTGGGCTCATCCAGGAAGAGAATGGAAGGGTCGGTGATCAGCTCCATTCCTATGCTCGTCCGCTTCCTTTCTCCTCCAGAGACACCCCGGATAAACTGGGTTCCAACCTAAAGCAAGTGTCATCTTTATCAACGAGAGTGAACACCATCGCCAGCATTTGTCAGACAGACCTGTGCAGCCCTAATTGTCTCTGAACTGCCTCCAGCTTCACCAATGAATGAGAACACTAAAAGATGCAGTAAAAGTTTAGTCTGAAATAGGCAAGAAAGAGGGAAAGGGAGCATGCTGACAATAATTCATCATCCAGCACCTGGCCCTCATGCTCCCCCACATGGTCCCTACGCAGATTTAGACTTTAGATGAGGGGGAAGAGAAAAGCTCACATTCTACACCACCATTTTAAGTGCTTTTCGGGCTCCAATTTGATGCTGTCTATCTCTACACTAATTCACTGCAGAATTTCTGACTTGTCCTTTTAGACAAACCCAGAAGGTGGGGTATTTCACAGAAAAACTGGCCCAACCTTTCAACCACCGTCCTTATGTGGGGACGGCAGTAGGAAGGGCTGGGAGAAGGGACGCAGAAAGTGGCAAATGGCTCTGGAATCATACAAATCCAAGGAGCCATAACCCGGTGTTACTATTCCTGAACCTTAACTGGGTCCTAATAAAAAATGAATTACAAGAGACTTTTGAAGACAATTTGACAAGAGAATGAATACAATATGATTTTTTTCATTTTTGCTAGTTGATAATGGTATAGAATCTAGGGTCTTGCACATGCTAAGCACATGTTCTACCACTGAGCTGCATGCCTTGTCTCACATATGATTTTTACAGGAACGCAGCATGTACTGAGGGTGAGGGACTATGAGGATTTCTTTTATGTCCTCCAGTAAGAAACAGCTGAAGAGAGCACAGCCTGAGGTGTTAACAACTGAGAAATCTACACGAACAGTATCGCCAATTATATCATTATTTTATCTAACAATCTTAACATTACAGTAAACAGATGATTTTCTGTTTGTTACACTCACTGTTTTATAAAATAAAATATTTTAATAACTTAGAGATAGTAATTCTAAAAAGTCAGTAATAAGTATCTCTCTATATTTCTTCTGGAAATCCAAACAGGTAACTTCTAGCAGAGACTGCTTAAGGTGAAGAACATGACGGAGGGAAAGCCTAGGAGTGCAGCGCTCGCCAAGCATGAATGAGGCCCAAGGACATACGAAGAGAAAAAAAAAGAACAGAGTCAAGAAAAAGTATCCTAGGAAGACAAAATCAAGCAAACAGTGCCATAGCAAAGCAAACACAGTAATTCAGAAATAAAGCCAAATGATGTCATTGCAAGGTTATTCTTCTCAACAAAATACACAGCACAGGAAAGACTGCTAGCAAGTACCGAGAGAAGCAAGAGTTCCGTGCAATCGCCATTATCCATGGCCTCTAGAGAGGAAAGTAAGGATGGGCAGGAGAGGGTTAAGCTACAGCCATTCTGTTTTCACCCAAATGTCTGCTCAGCCAGGGTATGGGGTGATCATCATCCACTGTCTCCATTCCCCTTCCTGATCCTGCATAACTCTCAAAAGGAGAAGCAGCGTCTCCATTTGTTTGTTTGTTTGTTTTAAGTCTCTAAAGTCTTAACACAGCCTAGCATGTGGGAGACTGGAAACAAATACTGACAGTAGATAAGGAAGAAAGGAGAGTGGGAAGGAAAGGAGGAGAAATATAACTGTCAAGAGACAGACTACAGAAAAGAAACTTGAACATTGGACAAATTGCTAAGTAAATCCTAATGTGACCAACTACAATTTTAGAAGCCAAATTGCAGAAAATGATGTATGCAGAGCAAGGACCTTTGGATTCTTGTCTTTCTTGTTTCAGAACGACTCCTCAAGAAGGAGCAGAGCAGTTAGAGCCGATACACAGCAAGCTGTGACTTGAAGGATGGGGCTGGTGGAAGGGCATACAGAAGCAGCCACATGAAGGACACTTCTCCCCATATAAGGGACCATACTCCATTTCCAGGAATCAGCCATTATTAGGGTTTTTTTTTCCCATATTAATTTCTACCTTACCTTACATAACCAGTTACTTCACATCATGCAGAAAGCAGTTACTTTTGGCTGCAGACATTGTAGGAAACGTGAAGTTAAGGTTACATTGCCTGCACAAAGCTATTTTCTAGCTATGATACTATGAGGGATTTTTCATACCTTGGAATCTGCTACTTTCTCCAGCCCTAACTCTTTAATGACCATGTTAATCCGTTCATTTTTTTCATGATTCTTCATAGTTGTTGGAAGCCGAAGGGCTGCTGAGAACTGTAAGTTTTCTCTCACTGTCAGGGTGCCCATCACGACGTCATCCTTAAGGGAAGGTGGTATTTTAGTGAGATAAGCGAGTCTTTTCTAAGGCCATCATTTGAGTACATCATTTGAGTACATATAGTTCGATCCACACACAAAAGCATCCAGGGTAAAATTCTGGCTACTGGTGGCCTGCACATTCTCTTAGGTTGCAGTACCTGCATATACAGACACCTACAATGTTATCATATGCATTGCCTGGTTGTACACCCAACAGAACACATGTAATATAGTGACTGCTACTAGACATTTTAAAGCTGCCAGGTAGAAGGGTTTGGCAGACATATATAATGGGAAGAAAGAAGGTGAAGAAAGGGTAAACTTTATTTTTATTTATTTTTCAGAAATTACATAGCAGCCAGAACTGATATCACTGCTCCACAAGGGTCATATTCCAGGTCATCTCTGTCTTTCCCTTTAACACCATCCCCCATGTAAAGGAAGATTATGAAAATCTGGTGCCAATATGTTGGTCCTATGAATATGTTACCCATTCAATTGGAAGCAAACTACACTATAAGCAAATGCACTTTCACATATAGTGCCCTGATCCACTTATACTCACTTGAACCACATAGCCTGAAGTACATTTGAAATTGGCAGGTTGAGGTGCGCCGTTTATCAGAACATCTCCAGATAATCCTCGTGGATCCTTCCTTGCCGCTAAGACATCTAATAACCTGAGAAGGACATGTACATACACTATGAGGACAGTCTTTCCTTCTACATAAGGCCATACTGCTTAGCTGCTCGAAATGCAACTTCTGCTAAGGTTCAAATTTAACTTGTGATACATTTATATAAAACAAATTTATAGGCTGAGCATGGTGGCACACACCTTTCATCCTAGCACTCAGGGGGCAGAGGCAGGAGGATCTGTGTGAGTTTAAGGATAACCCAGTCCACATAGTGAGTTCCAGGCTAGCCAGAGCTACATAGTTGATATGCTGCCTCAAAAATCAAACAAGGAAAACAAAACAAAAACCAGGTTTCCATGTTTTAAATTCTCGGCTTCCTTTTCATTCTGTGCTACCACCAATCCCAAACTATAAAAGCAAGAAAACATTGCTTTAAGTAGCAGGACCTCCCCCAAATGACCCTCTTGGCCAATGGACTTGGAGATCACAACACGAACAGCATGTGGTTTAACTAGTATTCGCGACTTCAATCATACTTTCCCTACACATCTTCACTTTCAATATTACTTCATTCTTTACCTCCTCACAAATACACAATATGGTCTACCACTCTATCCCAACCATATCATCATGTGCTATTACTAAAGCTGACCTAATGAGTATTTCTGGCCCTTACCACAAAATCAACCCCACGTTACCACAGCACCTAAGACCAGATCAGATAGACACTGCAAATAATCAGCCAATGCCTGTGCACATATATGGGATAGTTAATAAACAGAAAAGGCTTATTTATAGGTATGTTATACTCACGAAGACTTGCCTCCGCCTGTGGGTCCCAATATGGCATTGAGGCCAGGTTTCATGATCCCACTAGAAACAAAACCATATTGTTTCAATGTTGTATTTTAAGTGAAATTTTTTAAACTTAACATCTGTACTTAATGCACTAATAAAGGAAGATAAAATTGCAAATAGAACAACCTAGTGAAGATAAACAAAGCATCACTGATGTTAGAAGTCTAATCTAAAGACTATCAACCACGAGTTCCTATGAGAAACAGTCAGGTCCTTCTGAATTCCTTTCTTCTACTATTGTTTTGGGGTTTTTTTTTGGTTTTTTTTTTTTAAAGATTTATTTATTTATTTATTTATTATGTATACAACATTCTGCCTCGATGTATGCCCTCACGCCAGAGAAGGGCGCCAGATCTCAGTACAGATGGTTGTGACCCACCATGTGGTTGCTGGGAATTGAACTCAGGACCTCCGGAAGAGCAGCCAGTGCTCTTAACCTCTGAGCCATCTCTCCAGCCCCCTCTACTATTGTTTTGTAAGTTGCTCTTAAAACAACTTAATTTTTTGAAAATGGCCAATGTTCCAGGTTCCTTGACATTGAGATGAGGATTGTACTCAGTGGAAGAGCCCATGCTTGTGACGCCTGAGGCCCTGGGTTCAATCCCAGGAACAGCAACTTAAATTCTTTTACGTAAGAAAGATTCTACTATAAGATTCTTAAAATAACAGATTCCTGAAATAAAGAAGTAAGATTCTCAAAGACTTTGCATTCTTATTATAGCCTTCAAAACAACATAAAGCACATAAAATGCTTTTGAGTGATGCTTAGTATCTTTAAATTGTTCCACTCACCACCTAGCTAAGTTCAGAACAATCAATACATGTAGAATAGCAGGGAGCGATGTTCTCATTATTAAATCTAATCAGATTAAAAAGTCAAAGTACCTTAACTAGAAGCTCCAATGTTAGGATGAATGCAGTATGTGACACACAGTCAAACAACTCAGGTAGACAAGATGCCTCAGCAGGCAAAACACTGGCTATGAAAGTTTGAAGACCAGAGTTTAAGTCCCAGAAGACGTGGTGCAAGGAGAGAACAGACTCCCAAAAATTGTCATCTGACCTCCATGGTTGTCCTGGTGTCTGTCTGTTTTTTTTTCTCTTTCTTGTTCCTCTCTCTCTCTCTCTCTCTCTCTCTCTCTCTCTCTCTCTCTCTCTCTCTTTCTCCACACACACACACACACACATATACACACACAAAGTTACTAATTAGAGAGGGAAACACACACTCTTGGAAGAAATTGTCACCTTTACTGTGGAGTGTTTAATACTGACTTACAGGCACACAATACATAGCCATCTGTTTCAACAAACTAAATGGATATTTAGCTTGACCAAGATGGGAAAATTACAGCACTGTTGACTGTGATGATATTCAAGAGAGTATGAATTTTATCCTAAAGGTGACAAGTAAAATGTTAAAGAAAATGAACAAGAGAGAGGAGAATTAAGGGCAAGCCCATCACAGTTGCACAGGAATGGTGAAGAGAAGCCTTAGCTCGTCTATCCAATATGCTGGTGTCATGTCAGACTCTAGAACTGGTGAATAGGTCAAGATGTATTCCACAAAGAACACAGCATATATTCCAAGTGGAAAGTCAAGACTGCCAACTATTTCATTTAGATGATGACTAGAAATACCTTTCTTATGATCATACATTGTCATGAGCAATAAACTCTCTAGTGTGTCTGCCTCACTGCACTTAAATACAGAGGAACTCACCACCTATTGTCTGTTATATCACAGTTACAAAACAGCTAGAGGGGATGAAGGAGAAATGGACATTGTCCCTATGCTCTTAACTGACATACCTCTCAATTAAATATCACAAAAACGTAATAACAGGTCATTAAGCTGCAATCAAGTTATAACACAGAAAAAAATCTCTTATTCTTTTAATGTGTTACTCTCCAACATACTTGTCCAACATACAAAGGCAGAGATGCCTGGGTAAACTTTCAGCATGTATCTATTTATACCTCTTGATGCATCTCCTTTATCAACAGCAACTGCTTCAAAAATGAACAGAACCTTTTATTCAGTAAATATTCACTGACACAAAAGTCTTTCAGTATTTAAAAATGCATACTTAAATAAAAATTAAGTAATCCAGAGTGATGTAAGCAGAAACTGAACATTAGTGTGCTAGGGTAGTTTCCTGGGTCTCTGAGGTTAGCTTATACTTACACTGAATTCTGACACTAAAAAAACTAACAAAGCTGGGCCCCAAGAGTTCTCCTCTGGGCCAGTGGTCAATTCCAGCTCCACTCGCTCACCATTATTTGATATATGCTATGGACACAGAGACCCTTTAGTAGGAGATGGAATAAGCTAAGAGAGCAAGCAGGTAAACAAATGACAAAAGAAAGTCTGGGTCCTCCTGAATCAGCAGACTACAGCTGATCACCTACTGACTGTTCCCATCAATAGCGTGATTTGGACAGAGCTGTATCAGCTTCATGCCATAAAGCTGCAACATTGCTGTATAGCTCATAAAGCTGAAGACATTTATGATACGGCTCTTTATAGAAAGTGTGTGCTGATGACCTCTATTCTACTGTGACCTACAATTTCCTGACTTCCCCACCCTGCCCTCCACCCTTCTGTCAACCATCTCAGCCTTTACCTACTCTGATTTATTGCTTTACAGCCCTTGCGTGTGTGGTCCTCCCTCATGAGCACATAAGAGCCTTCAGTAAGAACTGTGACACATGAAGACTTTGCTCCTTGAAGGATCCCTGTCATTTCTATTGCGTTTTCGTGGGCAATAGTGAATCCTTCCACCCTATTTTGTTTCTAGACAAAGGCTGTGAATGTCAGTTTTGATGGAGGGGCATATCCCTCCTATCAGACACAAACGCATGTGCACACGCGCGCGCACACCACACACACACACACACACACACACACTCACTTCTGATGTACTCATTCCTCCAGTTCAGCGAAAGCTACTTTGTATCTTTTCATCCTCTGTCACAGTAGACATTTACACAGTGCCACTACTCCAGTTTCTGAATTCCTAACTACAATATAAAGTCTCTGAGAGCAGCAAAAAATCTACGTGACATCAAGAACCCAGCAGGCATTCAAAAATTACTGAATAAAGGAATCTACATTTTTATTATTGAGACTTTTGTTTGAGACAGTTGCTCATACTATAGTCCAGGCTGGCCTAGAACTAACTATGTAGCCTCAACTGGTCTTCAACACAACAAAACCTTCCTTTCTCAGCCACTTGACTGGTCAGATTACAGCTTGATACTTCTAAGAAAGTCATTTTTTATTTTTAACTAAAAGAAGATGAAACAAGCCTCAGCTTAAGATAATCATATTAGTAAATGTCATCTTCACGTTATGATGTGTCATTTAAACTAAGTTCTATTAATATATTAAGAAATTGGAAACCACTTAGTGAAAATAAGTATCTGCCCACAAAACTCATTTGTTATTTTTATTCAAATAATGTATTAATCCTTTCTATTAGAGAGATGTTGTGGTCACATCTAATCCTAGAGCCTGGGACATAGAAACAGGAAGATCAATAATTCAAGCTATTCTTGTTTCATGGTGAGTTTGAGGTAAATCTGGGATTCATTAAACCTTGTTTCAAAAGCTAAACTTCAACATTAACAACTCCCTGCAACTTCTATTAGACTCCTTCTCTTCCCCCTCTCGGCAGAAAGACTACATACGTTCTACACAGCCAACACTAGCACTCAAGAACATTAGCTTCAAAGAGGGTGGAAACCAGAGAAGAGGCAGCCACAAGCCAGATACATTATTCTATGACTACGACAGAATAAGAACAGTTGAGCTGCTCAGTAAGAATAATGAAGGCTGGGGATGCAGCTTGGTAGTAGAACACTTGTCTAGCATAGCCAGGGCCCTGGGTTTAATCCCCAAGATAGAAGGGAGAAAAGAAATGAATGGTAGCTAAATTTTATACAATCTTGAGGGGAAAGAAAACATGTGAATGCAGATCAAATGTAAAGTATTGGATTACAAGTGATATATTAGTGAGTAATTAGGTGTTATCTATATATAGATAGCTACAGAAAAGCACACTAGGAAAGTACCTGTGTGGATGAGGGTAGATGCCCATTAACGGCTCCCTCACCAGAGCCTCACCCACTACCAACTTCGGTCTCATTCTACCTAACAAGGTCTATATGCATCTCAATATGGAGAGGGTTTCTTTTTCAAACAAAAATACGTGTGTGTCTATCTGTGTCTATACATGCATACATAAGTTACCTCGTTCTTCCCATTCAGAAACACAGAGGCCATGGCACTGCAACAACAATGAAAACTGCAAGTACCTAGATCCTGGATGTAAAGACCATTATCTATAAAAATGAACATTGGCCGAGTCCAGGTCACAGGAAGGATAAGTCAGCAGTGATTCTGGAACTTCTTTCACTATCAAAGGAATATTAGCCGGGCGGTGGTGGCGCACGCCTTTAATCCCAGCACTCGGGAGGCAGAGGCAGGCAGATCTCTGTGAGTTCGAGGCCAGCCTGGTCTACAAGAGCTAGTTCCAGGACAGGCTCTAAAAAAGCTACAGAGAAACCCTGTCTCGAGAAACCCTGTCTCGAAAAACCAAAAAAAAAAAAAAAAAAAAAAAGGAATATTAAAAATGAGGTCTAAATCAAAGTAGTAAAGGAGAAGTGGAAATTACCCTGAAGGATTTCCTGCAACCAAACTGGGAACAAAGGAGTACCATCACAAATAGTGATAATGCATTGTTGTTGAATGCCAGTGAAGAAAACAGAAACCCAGGAGTACATACGGCTGTGTTGGTTACTCTACTGCTGCCGTGATATAAAACCATGACCAAACGCAACTTAAGAGTTCAGTTTGCTTAAGGTTTATTTTGGCATAAGAGGCCTAGATGCCCACAGCATCTGGGAAGGCATAGAGGCAGATGCGGGAAACTATGTGCTCACATCTCAACAAGGGAACAGAGAATGAAGGAAGTGAGGTAGGGCTATCACCTCTCAAAGCCAGTTCACTTCCTCCAACAATTCCCCACCTCCTAAAGGTCCCATAGCCTCTCCAAACAGCGCCACCAACTGGGGACTAAATGTTCAGATTCATGAGACTATGGGGGACATTTCTCACTCAAACCACAACAGCACATGAGAGAAGAGATGTTAAGTGCAAACTACAAGATGGCAGGAAGAACCGCAGTGGCCACAGCCAGACAGAAGTCATCACAGAGACAGCAACTCACAAGTTCATGCTGAATGAGGGAGGAATGGGGTTCTGGAAGAATGTCAGGAGACTCTCCCACACAGGACCAACCAAGTACAAACAGTCAAATGTGACATTATAGTACAACCTGACAGACAGTAACATCACTAGGTAATCGATTTTAAGTGGCTGTGACACCAAGTTGGATGAAACAGAGAAACATCAGGTTGGAGAAAAATAAACCCACAGGATCTAGCAGCTGGTCAGAGGAAGAGAGGCATGGCTGCCTTTGTCGTGAGGACACAGTTCCACCTGCCTGCTGCTGGTCAGCTGAGCAGCAACATTAGAGAAGGTCCTTCCTTCTAGAAAGTTTACACTGGAGGAACTGAAGAGAAAGAGTGCCAAGTGGATAGCCGAGTTTTCAAAGGATCCCCAAAACCACGGTGACAGGGTCTACAAAAGGCAGTCAGTGAAGCAGTACCGGAACTGGGGGGGCTGGGGGGATTGCCACATTCCTATACGTTTAATTCTGAAATTATCTCAAAATAATTTGCTTAACGATATTTGCAAGAGTATAATGGATCCCCTCCCCCACCCACCCAGTCATATGACAGACACGTGTACTAGGATGGTGATTTCTTCCAGAGATCTTCAGCACTGAAGGAAAGCTCAGGGGCCAAGTATGAGACAAAGTCAGTGTAAGAGGAAGGCTGGACACCAGGGAGAAAAATCTTGGGCATTCTCATGAACAGATTTTGTTTTCTTTTTAGACAAGAAAAGATAAAACGAAGATCCAAAGAAAAATTGATTCTCCTCAGGTTTTTTGGAATATGATAACCATTTTGAATGGTGATGCTACTATCAAACACAAACAAAAAATAAGGTAACAAAAGCAATTCTTTCTGCACCACCTCTTAGTTTAAGCCCGGGGGCAAGAGAAAGATTAGAAACCCTTTAGGCAAAGGAAAGACCTTTCTCGTGCAAACTCAAACCAGATGTGAGTGAGCAAGAATACTAATTAATCCTAGTTGTCCCTTTTGACTCTAAAAAAAAGAACTAAAAATAAGAAAAAAACCAAGATTTGCCTCCACTTTATTAGTCTAGGAGATGCTAAGATAATTGTTTCCTCCTTTGCTAATGTGTGTGCCATCCTACCAAAGCACACTGTGAAGCCTGGGGCACATGATACACTCAGTGTGTAATGAGTTTGAAAAGAATTACAAGAGCTTGGCAGCTCAGTTCAGGGGGAACACTTGTCCAGCATTCACTAAGTTCTAGTTTAATCCTCAACATTACGCACACAACATGCATCCACACACTCAGAGTACCAACTCACAGTACGTACCGTACGTCTATTCAAACAGGACCTATTCAAATAATGCCATCTCTATTCTTCAATACGAATACACACAATATCTCTCCTCTCTCTCTCTCTCTCTCTCTCTCTCTCTCTCTCTCTCTCTCTCTCTCTCTCTCTCTCTCTCTCTCTCTCTCTCTCTCTCTCCCCGTGTGTGGTGTGTGTGTGTGTGTGTGTGTGTGTGTGTGTGTGTGTGTGTACAGGCCTTCTATTCCAGAGACTGAATAACTAAATCAGAGGGTACAACTACATCTTTTCAATCAAACACACTGTAAATTGCAAAGTCAGACCTCTACCACTAAAACGTAAGACTTACAAGTCATGACAAAATGGTACATTAAAATATTCAAAAAGATGAGACCATTTTTTTTTTAAAAAAAAAAGTTTTGACAGTTCCTTTGCAAGCAAAATATATGCCTAACAAGAGATACAGCAATTTATGTCCTAGTTTAGACAGAAGAAATGAAAGTATGTGTCTATATCCATAGGTACAAAGACATGAAGTGCTCCTAACTTGCTGATAACAGAAGCCCTGTGAAGGTACTACAGGCAAACAAAGCAGTCTTTAAAGAGTTCACACACATACTTGATATCCGAGAGTATTTCCTTCTCAGTCTTTTTCCGGCCTAGAAACCCACTTTTCATTTTCACTCGATAGGTGATGTTGTGAAAACTCAACACGTCTCCTGTGAGCGTCGTCACGTCACTGGCGTTCATTCCAGGAAGGCCACTGGTGTTTCTCTGAGACATTGGTACTAAAACGTGGTCATTGCTGGAAGACATCTTTCTACAGAAGGAAAAGCAACGGTAAATTAATAGTATGAATAAATGAGCTCATCAACGCAGATAACAGTACTTCTAAAACAGTCTTTAGGGCCGGGCGGTGGTGGCGCACGCCTTTAATCCCAGCACTCGGGAGGCAGAGGCAGGCGGATCTCTGAGTTCGAGGCCAGCCTGGTCTACAAGAGCTAGTTCCAGGACAGGCTCTAGAAACTACAGGGAAACCCTGTCTCGAAAAACCAAAAAAAAACAAAACAAAAAAAAAAAAAAAAAACAGTCTTTAGACTGCTCTCTAATTCGTAGACTCAGATGAACGCTCTTCTTTCAGCACTGGGAGAAGAAAGACCTGAGATCAGTTAATGAAGAGCAGACATAATTTTGAAATCTTCAATCCCACTAGCCATCAAATGCCTAAGAAATAAGACCCTAATTAGTCAACTGAATAGGAATAGTACTCAAAACTAATCAAGGAGAAAACGAGATGGGTAAGTTTCATCTTATCTAGCATTAAAGGCATGTAATAAAACATAAATTCAGACCACATGATAAATACCACATCAGCTCATTTGTCATTGTTTGCTCTTACACTTTATAACACAGCTCTTGGCTGTGCAGCCAGACTCAGGAGAACTCTGTCAGAGTACATACTCTGGTCATTTTGTCCTCCTAAACTGTGTCCAGTGTCAAAGTCATAACGGAAAATAATTGAAATTCTAGGAAAATGTACAATAAATTGTGAGAATTATTAACTACATCAAATGACCAATTAAAAAATTCAGGGCTTTAAAGCAAAAAATGAGAATTAAGCTTACAGGTCAGGTTTAAGATATTTGTCAATGCACACTATTAAAAGCCCCTTAGATATCTGATGAGGAAAGACCTTCAGGTTAACTGAGATGATGAAACAGACTTGACTTTCCATTCAATAAAATTAGTGTTCATGCTGAAAGAACACTGATCCATGAAGAACTTTCTGCTTATTTTTATGATTTCCGTGTAAAGTTTATCAGTGCAGACACAGGGAGCTGGACTTACTTGATTGCTGTCCCCTCCTTCCTAAGATTTTGGTTCCTATAAACATCATCCAGGATTAAATTTCTAAAATGGTGAAAGTGTTACTGTGAAGGATTTATGGGGAACTTCACAAAAAGGTGGTGGGGTAGGGACAGGAGTAAAATAGTCTCTCATACATCTAACCAGAGACCTGGGGTGGGGAGGGGAGGGAAAGGGAGGAAAGGGAAGACAGAGGAGAATCAATATTTACAGAAATTCTGGACAGTATTTTCCCAAACAGATGGGAGTTTCAAATCTCAGAATGAAGTTCCAAAAACAACAAGCAGTATAAATACAAAAGAATTCAAAGGTGTGCCAAAGCAAAACTGACAAAAAGCATAATAATCTCTGAATAATGTTTCTATGCCCCAACTTCAGCATTGACCACTCTCTTCAAGTATATGGCCCTTGAGATGTACAGGAAAATACCTGAACACAATAAACAGTGAAAATTAGCCAAAGTTTTATTCTCCTGAAGCAATTAAAAGGAAGACACAAGGGATGGAGACACTCTACAGCTTTACTCTAAATATTTTGTAAATCTATCCATATATATAATCATATATATATGTGTATATATATATATATATATATATATATATATATATATATTCAATAAACATACTTGAGGCTCCTAATACTAAACGTGGTTTTAAAAGAACACTCTGTTGTATGGTGAATGCTGGGATGAGCTTAGGAAGTAAGCGCAGAAATAAGGGTCAGTTTTACAGAAAGCTAGGGAGGACATGCTTGCAGAGGGAGGGTGTATATGAGTATTACCAGAAAGGACCTCAGCTTCTAGGGTTCAGAGGGATGAACTTTCATTAAAACCAACTAACCATGAACAAGACTCTCCTGGATGAGCAACTGCCTTATCCTCTTGAGTCCTCCTTTGGCAAAAGTGTATTCACCTTGCATGTTCTTTTCTTCTTTAAGATCTTATAACTTTTTTTTATCTCTGGTAAGGGGCGGTATGCGTGCCATTTGTGAGCAGGTGCCAAAGAGGCAAGAGCACACAGGATCCTCCGGAGCTGGAAACGTTTTGTGTATTTATTGTACTGTGTCTCTGTGTACATGTATGCATTTGTGCGTGTAGACCACAGCGCACGAGTACCTGTGGAGGTCAGAGGACAGGGTGGCTTGTAAGCTGCCCAAAATCAGGTGCCAGGAACTAAATCAGGTCCTCCAGAAAACAGTAAGCACTCTTAACTGCTGAACCAGATCTCTGGTTCCTTAAGTTTTCTTTTATTTATTTAAAACTTAATTTTATTAAAATTTTATGTGCATGGTATTTTGCCTGAATGCATGTCTGTGTACCACATGTATGCCTGGTGCCCAAAGAGGGCAGAGAAGGTGTTGAATCCCTGTGAACAGGAGAGACAAAATGGCTGTGAACAGCCATGTGGGTGCTGAGAAGATCTACAAGTCTCCTGGAAGAGCAACCAGTGCTCTCAACCACTGAGTCATCCTCCCCCACCTCTTAAATTTCCTTAAAGGCTGTTTCAGGAAAGGTGAAAGCCTTTTTCCTCTCACCAATCCACATTAGTCAAGAATAGAATCGACATCAGGCTGAGGATGTAAGTCAGTGGCGGAGCTCAAGCATGACAGTCTGAGACTTTTAAAAAGCAAAATGGGCCAGTAAGTTGCTCCAGTGGCAAATATACTTGCCACCAAGTGTAACTATGTGAGTTCAATCCCCTTATCACAGCTGGATAAAGGAAAGAACCAACTATAGAAGTTGTCCTCTGACCTCCACAGGTACTTGTGCACTGTGGTTCACGTGCACAAATGCATACATGTACACAGAGACACAATACAATAAATACATAAAAAATGGGCAAATGAACAAAGAGTAAGATGAGAGCTGGGGATATGGCTCGATGAGCAAAGTGTTTGCTATTAAATCATGAGGACCTGAGTTCAATCCCCACCAACTATACCAAAATGCCAGAGATGCCTGTAATCCTGGCATTGGGAAGGTGGAGACAGGAGGATCCCTAAGGTTTTCTAGCCAGTCTAGCCAAATCAACAAACACGAAGTTCTGTGAAAGACTGTCATCTCAAAACAGTAACAGCAACTGAGCAAGATCCAACACCAATCTTTGGCTTCCACACATATGGCTGCATGTGTATAGGCACACATGTGAACATGGATACATACAAATCAACAAACAAAAGACCCAATTAGCAAAAGGAAAAGGCTTATTATTTGTACACATCTTCTACAACGGGTCTCAGCACTATATATAGTCCTGGAACTAAATGAGGAGATCCTATTTGTCAGTTGTTGGCCTGAATTCCTGAGCAAATGGAATCTTATTCAGAAGGTCCTTACCTACACCTCTATTTTAGGAGCTATTGCCTGTGTTTTCTTCTAGTGTTTTCAGCACTTCAGGTGTCATATTAAAATCTTTGATATACTTGGAGTTGACTTTTATGCATGGTAATAGATACTAGCTTAATTTCATTTTTATACATGGTCAACCTGTTCTCCAACACCATTTGTTGAAGATACTGTATTTTCTGAAGCACTTACTGTTTGCATCTCTAAGACCTAAAGTTCAGGGATCATCCCAAATGATGGGATGGATGGACTTGAAGATAGTGTATTTTCTGAAGCACTTACTGTTTGCATCTCTAAGACCTAAGGCTCAGGGACCATCCCAAATGATGGGTGGATGGACTGTAAGGGCCAGAGAACTAGGACGTCTGCTGTGAGATAGTGTCTTCTATATTTGACAGGGAGCTGCATCCATGAAACCTCACCAATAGATAGCCTAAACAGGACCTACACGACAACACCTGCCAACGTAGATGAGGAAAAATCTCACAAGGCCCCACCCCTAGATGAAGAGCTACAGGTAATTAATGGCTGCTGGGAAAGGGAAAGTCAGTTCTCCAGGGACAAGGCCCCTGCCAGATAGGTTGTCTAATCTTCAGTGGTCAGCTCTAAACATGTATACACAGGAGCAACACTCAATGGATTCAGCAGGTTTTGTACACGCACGCACACACACACACACACACACATACAATTAAAGAAATTAATAATTTGAGAAGGGAGGACGCACAAGAGGAGTTGGAGGGAAAAAGGAGGAATGGAAATAGTGGAAATACAGTACAGTGTATGAAATTCTCAAAACATAATAACTAAAACACAAAATAGCTGTGTTAATGTTTTATCATCAGTAAATGTTGATTTGTATACCCATATAACCACATGCCCCACCAGGTATTATATTAAAAGGTTTCTCAGGTAAAACGGGACTGAGTGGGAAATGTTTAAGGCTTGATTTGCTCTGCATAGAAATTTCACACATGGGAAACACATGATACTTTAGGAGAGGCCGGATGTTTGAGGACTTTCACTCTTCTGAGGAAGAGCTTGGGGCTCTGGTCACAACTTTGGGCAGCCGAGGGCAAGAGGGCTAAGGCGGGTAAAAGTTGTCTTCCCAGAAAGTCTTCCCAAGAGTCAGCCATCACGGACAAATACCTATAAAAATATCAACTCTCTTTATACATGTAAACTTGTATATTACAAAAATAGCTACTTATACACTTTATATGTAGCTGAAGGGAGAGCACAGAGTGTTAGTACTGTCCACAGGCTTACAGCCAATGTAGATACCACAGGGGCTGTATGCCCGTGTGGGGTTTCCTGCAGCCTCCAGAGCATACCGGTAAGAGCGCCATCAGCACACACAGTTTGAAAACTGAGAACTTGGGAGCCAGGACAGTGTCAGAGTCCACAGGAGAAATGTCTGGCTTTGGTTTCCCATCTTAAGCCTTCTCTCTTCTAAGTGATCTTGTGTCCTTCTTCACCCAGCCAAATGTTCTCTCAATTTACCAATCTGTGAACAAGGACATTTTCCTCAGCTCTTATTTTGCCAGTTTACTCCTTCCTTCTAGTTAGACATTCTGACCAACTTAATACTGCCTCCTTTTCTCAATCAATGAAATGCCTTGGCAGATACCCAACACAGATAAAGCAGATTGTCAAATGGGCCAGAGTTCACAGGAGAGGTCTGGACACACTCAAAAGAAGTTAAGTCCTGAGGCCAAACAGGGTTACAAGGAGGACTGTAACCTTGAGCGCTTAAGGCACTCAAAGTCCTCAAATCCCCTACTGGCCTGAAAGTAAAGACCTTTCTAGAGACACAAAGACGGGAATGGGGCTCACTCCTATTACAGACCCTGCCACAGAACTGTCACATCTCCCAGAACTTTCCTAAAAATATATTTTATTATATTTGTGTGCAGTGTTGTGCGTGCACACACCCACTCATGTGGAGGTCAAAGACCATCTTGTGGGAGTCAGTTCTTTCCCTTCAACCCTGTGCGGCCCAGGAACTGAACTCAGGTTATCAAGCACGGAGGAGGCAAGTGGCTTTATGCACTGAGCCATCAGGCAGGCCCGAGACCCAATTATCTGAAAGAGTGTTTCCTCCACCCCTCCCCTACCCCATCTCACTGTGAAAATTGTGAATGGTGAGGATGAAGCACAGGCCTGGAATCCTAGCACTCAGCATGCTAGGCAGGAGGATCTCAGGAATTCAGATCAGGTTGGGCATGGTCTCAAATAATAAATAAATAGGTATCAATTCGAACTTTAGCCTTTGATGTATCGTTTTCTCTCAATGTGTAGTCATAATTTCCCTCACTGATCTGGTTCTTCTCAGTTCAAGTCACATGTCCCCCAAATACTCAACCTGAGAAGGGAGAAGGGTTTTCCTCTACTACACTGCAGGCAAAGCCAGCCAGGTACTGACTCCTGAGGCTGTATCTACACTAAGGAGTTCAGGAAGCACCAGCTACAGCTACACATTGACCAAAGCTCAAAATTAGCAACTGTGAGCCAACAAATTATTTAAGAAATGACTTAACAAAAACCCGGTTCTTGATATGTAAAAGAATCTATAAATAGAAGTCTTTAAAGGAACTTGTCTTAAGTTTTGCAACTAAATACCACAGAACCAGATTAAAAATTACCTGGGTCCCAGCTCTGAGAGGGGAACTGAACACTATCTCCCATTCCTAACCCAGAAGCTGTCTCCAAGTGGTAACTGGCCACAAATGAAAACTTAGTTTTCTTCAACAGAATCTCACTGGGGATACAAACCAGGCCCCATGCCCAGTAGTAGATATCCAACATAAAACGAACTCAATGGCCATTCTGGAGGTGCTTGTTCTCAGAATGGTTTGTCTGTTTTGTTTAGTTTTTAACCTTACAGGTCCTTTGTGTATATGTCATGGTTTCCGTTTTTTTGTGTGTGTTTTTGTGGGGTGTGTGTGTGTGTGTGTGTGTGTGTGTGTGTTTTCTTCTGCTTGTTGTTTTGTCCTATTCTGGTTTGTTTTTTATTTTATCTAATTTTATTTTAATACTATTATTATTTTTCAGACACCTGTTTGAATCCTAATGAGAGAAAGAAAGGTGACAGATTTGGGCAGGTGGGGAAGCAGGGAGGATCTGGACGGAGTTGTGTGAGGGGGAAACTGTACCAGAATATATCGTAGTTTTTAAAAATCTATTTTCAATTTAAAAATTGCCTGTGCTTCTTCCTACTTCCTTTGTAAACAATCTGGAGACAGACTGTAAGGGAGACTCAAACACTATCTACCAGATACATTCACCTGATGCATATGGAGCAATTGAAACAGATAACATGACTGAGAAATTCAGACTTAGTTAACTTCAATTCAATTTCTACATATGATACTGAACTAGATAATATAAGTCTGCATTATTTATTATTTTAGGATACATTTTTATTACTAGATTACTTATTAACAATTTTATAAAGCCGTAAGGTTTTCTTTAAAAAAAAAAACACTATCTTTTTTTCATTTTTCATACCAATCCTAATTCCCACTCCCTCCCCTCCTCCTGTTCCCTCCACCTTCCCTCTCACAGCCATAAGGTTTTCTATATTCTATATCAAATTATTCCAGAGTTTCTAAATACTACAAAATAGATCTGTGAAACAGCTCAGTGAGTAGTTGCTGCCTGGTAACTTAAGTTCAATCCCAAGAACCCACACGTTGCAGGGAAAGAACAAACATCAAGTTATCCTGTGACCTCCCATAGTCACTGCGGCCTGCACACATGCACACATACATGCACACAACTCACACAAATGCACACACACTCACAGATGTTTAAAATGCTTTAAAACAGTATTATATTTCCTTAGAAATTATCAAGTGTTTACATAAAATTTAAAATAAGCAACGTCCAGGTAACTACATTCTTCTAGCTGAGAATACAAATCTGTAACGTGAGTGACATTGGGATTGCCTAACAGAAATACTTCTGTCTTCACAACTCTCTGTTTGCTGAAGTAAACATTTTTCTCATGCAAAACAAATGAGGTAAATCCCACAGCACTAGACCTGATCTCTCAAAAGAAACCACAAACTTCGTGAAGCAGCATATTTGTTATTCAAGAGCATCCCAGACTATTTTGTTCAGTATTTCCAATACCAATAGGAGGACAGTAACCCTTCCCAGCATCCTCCCACGCTCTCCTTACAGTTCCAAAGGTCACTATTACAGGTACAAGTATTTGAGTTACGGCTTTAACAACTTAGCCAAGGTCACAGAGCAAGACGTTCTTGCTAAGTTCTTTACCCTCAGCCATCTCTTATCTATCTGCAGACGCAACTCTCACACTCATAATGATGCACTTCCTTTAGATTACACTGCAGACCTACACTCTCTAGAAGTCAGCCTCGGCAGTTAGATGCACTCACCACCCCGCCACATGCCTTGAGTTCATTCCCCAGAATGAACAGCAAGAGGAGAGAACCAACTCCTAGAAGCTGTCGTCTGACCTCTACACACGAACGAGGGTACGTGCACCCATAGGCACACCCACACATTAAATAATAAACAAATGATAAATGCACTAAAGCTTCAATAAAAACACAAGTTCTAAAGGTTGTATTTGTGAGCTAGAGATGGTGGCCCACAGGAGTTCATCAACCAAAAGGAAAGTCTGAGGGTACAATGGGACTCTAGCGCATAAAAACAAGCAACAAAAGCCAGGCTGTGACATACATATAATCCCAGCACTGGGAGGGAGAGGAAGGAGGATCAGTAGTTCAAGACCATCCTCTATTGCTGGGACTAATGAGTCCTGGCCTTCAGCTGCTCTTCCCTCCTAGAACCTTCTAATTGAAGTTACTAGAAGCTGTGCCTAGCTTAGAGGATCAGAGGATGGGATTTTCACCTGTTGGCCATTGACTGCAGTGTATTTAAGGCTACATGGTGCTAATAAAGAAGGGCCTTGGTATCAGTGTTAAAAGGTCTGTGTGTTGGTCTGTCTCTGCGTGTGTATTCTCAACCTCCAGCCCCTTGTCCGAAGCTCGTGAACTGGGGTCTAGCGCATAGAGCGCAGACCAGGGCCGCGGTGCGCGGCCCTCTACTACTTAGTTCATAGCCAGATGTGCTCCAGGAGACGCTGTCTCAAAAAGACAAAATTAAAAATATAAGTCATAATTCCATAAGTTGAATTTGCCAGCGGATTATAGCTACTAAAAAAAGGGACCTAACAATGTTTATTACTTTGGATCCTTCAGATCTCCTCATACCCTATTCTCAAGGATTCCTATAAATAAGACTCACAATGTGTCACAGGTATTAAAATCGTGGCAAGAATGAAATGTTAAAGCTCCACGAGAAATATTATAGTCATTATTACTAAACTACAAACAAAATACCACAAATGAAGAAACTTAGCTTCAGATTTGTGAAGGGTAAGGAGAAATCCTTCAGGACGCCATCTGAGACCTCTAACCCTAATGGCGTCGTGGGAAGATGAGCAGCAGCGAAAGGGGGGGTGGTCGCAGAATTTTAGACCCTGAGATCCAGAGCAAAAAAATAAGAGAACCAGGCAAACAATGAAGCTGAATTTCTGAATCAGAATTTTACAGGCGGCTACCCCACACAGGGTCTACCACCCAGTCCTTCCTCAAGAGCCTAATATGCGTCCAACACACATCTACCACATTAAGGTCCTTATTCCTGTTCACTTCCAGCTCATAACTCAATAAATGTAATCATAATCAGATGTCAATAAACATAAACGGAAAAGCAGAGGTCTACAGCAGCACTGGTTTCTAAATTATGAAGCCTACAGCAGTAAATGTATTTTATGTCAGGTGTATGTTCCACAAAAATCATAATTGTTGGGACCGTTTGGAGTCCTGGCCTCCAGCTGCTCTCCCCTGCTAGTGACCTTTACTTGGCCTTCTGATTTGAGCTTCTGAAAGCTGTGTCCAGCATTGCTTCCTGAGCACGTGTTGCCTTGGCCTTGATTGAGGATCAGGAGATGAGGTTTTCACCTGCTGGCCCACTTGACTGCGTCGGGTATATAAGCCACCGTGGTACTATTCAATAAAGGGCTTCTTTACCAGTGACTAGAGGTGTGTATCTCTGTCTGTGCTGTCTCTCTGTCAGTGTGTCTTTGTGTGTTTCAATCTCCAGCCCCTTGCCAGAGGCTCACGAATGGTCCTGTAGTGCAGGCGCTGCAATATAGGAGTAGTACCGTACCGTCACGTAGTGCAGGCGGGTGCTACACATAAGGGTACCTGTAATTACAGCAGGAGAAGCCGCTAATCCAGGTGCACATCATCTCAAATCCAATAATGCATTGTGGGGGACCCTTCCAGCCTGAGGCAGGAAACCACCAGGGTGAGATTAAGAATAAAACCCAAGTCAGCACGACTTTAGCCGGTGCTGGGTTAAAGCTTCTGAAGTCTGATCAGCTTATTTTTTCTATGCATTTAAACACAGAAAAACTTTGGGGGAAGTTTCCACGGGACAAATATCACAACAAAACTTTTGGCTTCGTTGCATCAAAATTCCCTTGCAAAGTGCATCTCTTCAACAAAGCACCATGACCATTACCATAAGAATGCGTTCTATTGGCATGAACAGCGCTCATGGTAAGGATCTAGGGGAAAGGATTTGTACTATTCATAAAGATGGGTTCTACTGACTGAGAGGATTGCTTAGGGTATTGGGGGAATCTGGAATCTGGTGAAGGCTGACTCTGTAGGACAGCAAAGAATCACCAGGTTTGACAACACCCACTCCAGTTTTCAGGGTGAACAGACGTCATTTCCTTCCTTTGAAGGAAAAAGCCTGCATGTTTCCCAATTCTGGTTTCTAGCTTTCTACAGGCCGTACCCACCACAGTGCATCACTATGGTACTGTTCCGCAGCTAAAAGGAGCAGAGTAAATAGTTATTTGAAATTTAACTGAACACTTCACTACTCTAGATTCAACCAACAGGTTAAAAAACATAGAGGGAGCCTGTCTCAAATTCTGTGCATGCTACATCCAGTTCTAAACTTAAAGGGGGGGGGGCGGCACGGGAATAAAAATATTGCCAAGGACTTTTATTTTGAGAAGGAAGTAGCAAGATTAAAGACTTGTCCCAGGATAACACTAAAGCA
This sequence comes from Arvicola amphibius, assembly GCF_903992535.2. NCBI lineage: Eukaryota > Metazoa > Chordata > Mammalia > Rodentia > Cricetidae > Arvicola > Arvicola amphibius. The sequence continues at coordinate 86,933,109 of NC_052048.2, forward strand.
GAAAAAGCTTTGTAATTGACGTAAGAACACTTTGAAAATCTCAGTCTCTACATAACTTCCTTTCATAACCATTCAGTTATTAGTCAGTATACAGCTTAATGAAGCTACTCAGCTAACAAAATATTCCTGGTTCCTTACCAGAGTTTAATAAACAGAAGCTAACATATGGATTACATATTTAAAATATTTATTAGGTCAATATTTGATTTAAAAACTGGGCATTCACTTAAACTTCTAACTCTTGCAGGTTTTTTCTCTTTCTCAGAGTCTCCCTTTTGGATTCTCAAGAGGGAGTCCGCACTGACGACTATGATCAGGTCTTATCTAGTGTAGGAGTCTGTGTGGAGATCACACAGAGGGAGAGTGCCTACTAGCCTACACAGAGGCACACGGCCCTGGATTCTAGGCACCGTAAAATGGAGTCTCAGAGGATACTTGGTACCAAGGACAAACTCAGTTTTTAATATCATGGTAAATAAACATAACCAGAATGCCAGGTTTGCCACAAGAGCCTATAAATTTGTGAGATACCAGAGAAGGGAATACTTCCAAAAATGATGGGAGAGGTGAACATATAAAAAAGAGCATAGCATCAAACCTTGCATCAAAAGCAGGGACAATTTGAGCAGCAAATCAAATAGGGATAATACTGGATTACGGCCCAACATACAAAATAAAATTCCGTAAGTCAGTACTGACACAAAGAGCTAAGTGAAGGAAAGGCACAGCTAGCTGCTCCTTCGAGAAAAAAAAAATAGAAATACAGGCACAAAACTCCTTTTAAAATGTATCAGTAAAACAACTATAACGTACAATATGTTCTACAACTGTGTGCCAAAATCACTGAGAAGTCTAGGAAGAAACAGAATATACAGTTCACGTGTGTCTCCGAAGGCAGACCTTATTTATGAAGGGTAAAGTGAAATCCTTCACCAAGGTGACTGTCATCAGTGAGATGCATCCGTCACTCATACCGCAGGATACTCACAGAATGTACTTAGACGGGCACTTTACTTTTATGATGTTGCTCTCCCGCAAAACAGAGTACCAACCCAGTCATGAGAAAGTATCACACACAAAGGAGGTGCAATATACATATTAATGGACTAGTATTTTTTTCTGGTGTCAAGATCATGAATAAAATAAGGCTTGCTTTATATACTGGAACTGAGATATATATATATATATATATATATATATGTATGTGTGTGTGTATGTGTGTGTATATGTGTGTATATATATGTATATATACATATATATATCAGTAGAAACTAAATATATAGCAGTCAGCTATAATGTGGCAAACTCAGATGATCTTAGATGACAACAATGAAAGACAAGAGAAAGGGAGATGGAGTAGGCAATGACCAGCACTACAGTACTGTACCAACATTAAATGATGAGCGCCATCAGCAGACTGCTCTGGACTAGACTGTTGTGTTTACTTGCAACTTTAGTAAGTCGACAAATGCTTCAAAATTAAGAAAAATAAGAAAGTGAACAACATTCTTCAATGATTACATTGAAAGGAAAATCTTTTTTTCTTGAAAGCATAATCTTTGATCTTGAAGATATTTTAAATTTGAATCTGTACAAAATCAGTCACGGATGTATTTTTGCAAAGTAGTGTTTTACTATATATATACATATATACATATATAAATATATACATATATATATATATACACACACAAAAAAAAATTTCCTGAAACTTCAACATCTGATTAGCTGAAGCTGAGATGATGTTATGAGCCCCTCCTGGAATCCAACCAACCTTCAGGGAAAACCTCTGACCAAGACGGAGAAAACCTGGCAGTTCATCGTAGCATCTTTTCCCTCTCACAGTAAAGAATAAAGAAAGGGGAGGCAACTGTTTTTGTTGTTGAAAACTCAAGCCACTTGAATAATCTTAGAGTAAAGCAGTTATTAAGGGGAAGTATTTATGGCACTGGAGAATAATTACTCTGCTTCCACAGGTGAGCAAGTTTGAGCACACGTCCTGGAGGAAGGGAGATCTGTATCTATATCTGGAAACCAAGACACAATGACTTGTTTATAGATTTAGGGAAATCAACTAAGTGGCCAAAAAGTGTTTGTATTGGAATGGATCCACCGCCTAAGGAGGCTACTTATCCGCTGTATAAATCAGCACCACATGGGCCAAATAAATTCTACTTTTAGTTTAGGTTTGAGGGTGGAGGTGTGAATTAAACCTACTACTAGATTTAGTCACAAGTTATGTTGCTAGATTTTAACTAAAAGCAGCCTGTTGCTCTGTAATTTCTGAAGTGCACATTTTACTTGGAGCATTTATCATAGGTGGTATATTGGACATATAAGATAGGTAGCTTCTCTTTTACTACACTCTCACAAAATGAACATTCCCGGAACTGTGTTAGAGACAGGCCCATACACCAGGGAACTCTGCAGTGGACACCAGCTTTGATATCCAATAACTCAGTTGTGTTCTATCTACTCAGTCATCAGCCCCGATCTCAGCCATCCACTCCATAGTAGGCTGTCACCTGTACTTCAAACTGGTTATTGTCATACTTCCCATATCCTCTCTTGGGTTGGATAAATATAGGTAAGCTCGCAGAATGCAGGGAGACACTTAAGTTTAACAGACTTCAACAAAAGACACTGATAACAGCGCAAGGTAGTGTTTATCTATTAACCTGGGAGGCAGAGGACTACGGAAAGGAACAGGGGATGACTGAAAGTTCAAGGCCTGCCTGGTCTACAGATAGCAAGTTCCAGGCCAACAACAGCTACAAAGTGAGACTCTGGCTCAAAAAGCACAAAATAAAATAAAAGGATAGTCATAAAGGACACAGATGAACGACAAGAAAAATACCTACCCTCAGAGATGTCAGTCAGGGTCCTCAGCGAGATGGCTTCTAGCTTTGATCCTGCAGAGCTGAGAGAGGGCCCCTTCCCTGAAGGTCAGGGCTTTCACCAAGTAACTGAAGCTTTCTGTTCAGCAATTACTGCTTAACACGTTTTATAGAGCTGAACAACCAACCTCTTCCTCCCTTTCCAGAGGTCCACAGGTGGAGCTAAAGGTCCTCACTCCTCAACACTAGGCCTTTCTGAGGAAAAGCCCGACCAAAGGCTGCCGAGGAGCCCCACCCTAAGCCACCTCACTAGCCACTAGTGTTGGGACTGGGGGTGTAACTCAGTGATGAATCTCTGGAACCTAACCTCATTAAGCACAGCAAAAGACACGAAATCTCAGAAAGATACTAAGAATTCCTAGAGGTCTCTGATCGGGATGGGGCAAAGATCAAATAAATATTTATTTATCTTACCATAGTAACAACATCTCCATGTTATGTAACAGGAGCCAAGGGTGAGAGAGATTATAAATTTAAATCAGACCACAGGTTCGCAAAACTAAGTGCGGGGTCTCTTAGACTTCCCTACCACTGAGGGCACACACTGAAATAATGGGGAGCTCTTACTTCCTTGGTTTCTATTCTTCCTGTAACTGCATTCTTTCTGCGTGTAAAAGAATAACTTTTAGAAACAAACTTTTAGTGATTAAAAGCAAGAGGCTGCAACTAAAAATAAATTTTACATCAAAAAGCCAACCTATCAACTTCTATCAATGTACCAATTTAAAGCCCCTAGAGCTGTGTTATATAGAATGGTATCACGAGCTATGAGTGACTTGAAATGTGGATAACGTGAGCTAAAACATGCTGTACATGATATAAGACATATAGAAGACTGTAATTAGTACACAAAAGCTGTCTCGATAGTTTCATATTGACTGTAATTTTAAATTAAATTTAACATAGTATTTTATACACTGTGATTTACAGATAGACACACTATTTCACAGTTTCTAAACAACATGCCGCCTCCTTTGAGCATCACAACTATGAGCTGAACTCGGCAAGAGAGAATATGAGCTGCTGGTCTGCTAGAACTGGGTCCCTAGCACTTTAACCTCTTCCCAGGTTGTGCATGACTCCATTTGTTTAATACTTACACAGTATAAAAGCTTACACAACTACCTAGTTTAGCACTGACAGGTCAGAGAAAAGTACTAAATGTCCACAGCCCAGGGTACTACTTTCCTGAAATTTCAACTGGCCCATACAGGAACCCATTCAGGGTCCCTTAAGTAAAACATGGATCATCCTAACTCCTGTGCTCGCTGGCCTCAAGAAGAAATTGTCATACAGATATGAAGCGACTTATTTAATGGGAGAAAAGGAACGGCACAGTTTATAGACCCAAGCTCGGTCTGTCTCCCCATCAACTCATACAGTCTCCTCTCCCTGCGTGTCTTTGCAGTGAGCTACTAAGGATCTGCAGGATCTATAGAAAATATCCATTCCTGGACCACGGAGATAGCTCCGTCAGTAGAGTACTTGTCAACAGTCAGATCTGCCTTGTAATTCCAGTGCTGGGGAGGCAGCAACAGGCGGGGAATGGGCATCCCTGGTGCCAGCTGATAAGCCAGCCAAGCCTACTGGGTGAGCTCCAGACTACTGTGAGAGCCTCATGGAAATACAACGAGATGCGGGTGGCCTGAGAAAGGACACCTGAGATTATCCTCTGCCCTCCCCCATACAGTTAGGTCCGGCTGAGGGGTGGGAAAAGGATGGAGGGAAAAGAATGGGCGGGGAAACAGTAAGATAAGGAGGAGAGAGGGACAGACTGGTGAACACTGATAAAAGGGCAGTCGTCTTTTTCTCCTGCAACTCTTGATTTCCTTTCCCAGAAAGGTGCAATTAAAATGTCTGCCCAGCAGCTTGAGTGTAAGCAGGAGTGGTGTGCAACACACCTGCACACAGGAAGCCTCTAGGGCACACTGAAGTGTGCTCCTTCTAATCATTCCAAGGCTAAGAAGGATTTTAAGTCAAACTAGTGGAACAGCTCAAGGAAGGTGAAATGTTTTCTTCTTCCTTTAAAATAACTCTGCTGTCCCGTACTTTCCATCCCTCCGTGTCTCCAGCCTACAGTATAGTCATGGTGGGCAAGGAACCAGGACAGATGCCCTGTGTAAGGACAGCTTAGGTTCACAGAGCCCTTGCGGAGTCTTCCTCTTTCTCTATAAGACATTCACCCAGAATGCCTTCAGAGAGAAGTCACAAAGGTTGTTGCTTTCTAAAAATTTAATTTTTAACCTGTAGGATAACTCGAAGAATATAGGACAGTTTAATTAACTGATGTTACCTAACACTAATTTCTAGCCATATCCCCAGGCTCAAATCCAGAGGGTCAATCCATGTTCTATGGGGTCTCTAATCTTGCCAAGATTGCATTTGCCCTTCCTGAGAAAATGAACATACTCGTTGAGATTAATTATCACTGGGGCAGGAGAAATAATTTTGGTCTATCCATATCTATTCATCTCCATTTTAATTTTTTTATTTTTGATTTTTTTTTTGGGGGGGGGAGGGGATAGGGTTTCTCTGTGTAACAGCCTAGCTGTCCTGGAACTCACCAGGCTGGCCTCGAACTCATAGAGATCTGTCTGACTCTGCCTAAACGTGTGTGCCACCACCGCTCGGCTCATTTATTACCACCCTTGAATATCACTCCCTAACTATGTCTTTTGTCTTAATATGGAAATTAACTATGAGCTCAAAATCTGATATTCTCACAGCTTCCCTGCGATTGGAGAACGACTGAAAAGCAAAGACTAAGATATCCACAAAAACTTTCGCTATTATTTTAGTACCTATTGCAATAAGTTGGTTATTTTTTAAAGTTAATTATTAAAAATCAAGAGCTTGGTGTGACAGCGCCAGGTAATAGTTCTCTGCTGAGGCGGGAGAATTATATGACCTCAAGTTTCCAGCCAACCCGGGAAACACAGGAAAAAAACCTACCCTGAAAAAAATAGACAACTGAAGAGTAATCGGAATGCTTTCCATACACATATGAAACTGCCAAAGAGCAAAATGTAAAGCAAAGGCAAAAAAAAAAAAATAGAAATAAAAGACTTAACTATTCACAGAAACATCCGAAAGGGAGCCCAGTAACAAGACACCTAAAACGGACAAAATTTAGGCTCCGGGGGTGGGATTAGCAACAAGCTGTTCAGTCCCCTTGAAAACTTCCCCACTTGTGGTACTGACTCTCACTCCCCAACTTTACGCCTTCCATCCAAGAGCAATGATCCTCTTCAAACCCTGGGAGCACACGAGGTTGGACTTTCTCCTCACGCCCGGTACCGCAGCCCCGCTATCACCGCGCCGCACAAGTGTCTAGCGAAATGACCGAACCAGTTCGGATTCCCTGCTCACTTCCACACACACCCCACGCGCGCCCGGTCCCCTCGCCCGCGCGGCACCCAGCACGCTCGCCCGGCTCCCCTACACGCGGCTCACCTCGCTGTCCCGGGTGGAGCCGCGGCCCCACCGCCCAGATCCGCTCGCCCGCCCGCACGCACGCACGCACGCCCGCAGACCTGCACACGGCCGCCCGCCTGGCGCGTCTGCTCGCGGTCCGAGGGCGCCCCAGGCTCCGCCGCCGTGACGTCAGCTTGCGCCGCCCGGCCGAGCGCGCGCAGGAGAAGCCGGTCCCACCGGCCGGCTGGACACACGTGGGCGGGGGGCTTCCTGGGCTACGGAGACGGGGAGGCGGGGAGCCGGGGTCAAGGCCCGGGTGAGCCTTTGCCCTGGGGTCAGAGGCCTCGAATGAAATATCTACTCTTAGTTCCTTCGCCCTTGTGAATTTGAGGAACGACAAGATACTGAGGATGCAGTTTAGGCAAATTACTGTAATGGTAGCAGGCTGGACTTGGTGTGGACTTTCCGAGGATTTATGGAGACAGGGTAGATGGAGCCCCTGATGAGAGGAAGGGTCTGGCCCCTCATCTGGCAACTGGCAAGAATGGAAGGATCCTATGCTAGAAGATGGGGACTTTTCTTAAGTGGATGTACAGAATAGCGTGGTTCAATGCCTTAGGGAAAAAAAAAAAAAAACAGATGAGCTGGAAGACACCAAAGTCATCTCTCGTGACGGTGAACCTTCTACAACCAGGCAATCCTGAAAGAGGCACCCGCTATGGCTTCAGTCTTAGAGTTCCTATTGCGTTGAAATGCCATATCGAAAAGCATCTTGGGGAGAAATGTTACTCCTCCACCCCGCAGTCAATCATTGAAAGCACTCAGGGTAGGAACTCAACAGGGCAAGAATGTGGAGGCAGGAGAAGATGCAGAAGCCACGAAGGGGCGCTGCTTACTGACTTGCTAAGCTTGTTTTTAGAACCCAGGACCACCAATCCAGAGGTGGCCCCACCTGCAAAGAGCTGGGCCCTCCAATCAATCCCTAATTTAAAAAAAAAAACAATGTTCTGCAGGCTTCCTTACAGCCAGATCTTCTGGAAGCCTTTTCCCAACTGAGACTTTGCCCTCTCAGATGACTGTAGTTTGTGTCAAGTTTACAAAAAAATAGCCCGGACAATTGATTCACTGTAAACTTAACACACCAAAACAACACTATTTAACAATAACCTTTTCTTTTTACTTCCCCAATATCTCATATTAATAAATATGACAATATAAAACTCATTACAAACTTAAAAGTCAGACAGAATCTACAAATTCAAACAATTTAAAAAAAAATTTTAATTCAAAGTCTCTAACTGTGGGCTCCTACAGAGTCAAAATAAGTTCCATCCTTTCTTACTCCAAAAAGAAAGAACCAGGCACAGTCACAATCAGATCAAAACAAAACCAAAGTCCAACCACGTAATGCTCAGTGCCGGACTTCTGGATTCATGGGAGAATCGTGCATGACCTTCTGGGGTTCTCCAAACGGCTTGCCACAGCACACACAGCCGGTCTCGTGGCCTCAGGTCTTCCCCACTCTAGCGCTACTGATGTCCTTCCCCGTCATCCCATGGTACTGGTGTCTCCAGAATGCTGGGGTCTTCAGCTGCAACAGGGCTTTCACCAATAGCTTCTCCCAGGCTCTCTTCCCGGACTCCACCCCAGACACACGGAGCCTAGCCTCAGTTGCCCTTTCAAGCTTTCAAAACCAGTACCAGCTAGTAACACGTCGACTACCAAATTCTGCTGTCCGCCCTGCATACAACCTTGGCTGCCTTTGAAACACAGCTTCTGTGTTCCAGTGTGGTGAAACCCTTTCCAGTAGATTTTACCTGAGGATGCTGGTCTCTTCTTAATCACCTCTTATTTCTTACTTCCAGCTGACCACCATCAACTGTCTCAGTAAAGCAAAGATTTCATTCAGTGGTTCTAGTATCCTGTTAATCACAGCTGATTTTTCAGCCCCAACTGACCAGAACCATAGACTCTTAATACAAAGTAGTAAATGGCCCCAACAGCCTCTTTGAAGTTCCCCCTGAGCTTCCCAATCCATGACTCTATCGAGCCAGGATAACTACTGATAAGCTAGGCAAGCTGAAGCCATGGTGTCTGTGGACAGAAGGAAGACAGACAAGGAAGAGAATAAGGCACTCCGTTTTCACTGGAGGTCACCAAGCAGCCATGCTTGGTAAGGAGGGGACGGAGGGAAACCCAAGGTGTCTGGAAAAGCATACTTGGACTTTGCCAGCATCAGAAAGAAAAAGAATGAAGAAAGGGGGAAGTTCAACAGTGTTTGCAAGAATGAAGCTCTGTTAGGGACTGCACTGGAGGAGAAAGGTCTGCTCATGGAGTGCAGCTGAGGCTTGATACTGTGTGACTGGGCTGGCGACCCCTTAGAGAACCCAAGAGAAGCCACTGGTGTACACTGTTTCCCAAAGGGAACAATGACCCCTCCTCTCTACTTGGCAGAGCTTAGGGTACATGGAGGAACGGTTGATAAATACACCTGAATTAACTCTTAAGGGAGGAGATAATAGTAGGTAATGATCTAATCTCTGGAGCAGACCAGAATGCCACATCCCAAGGCCAGAGATACTCTGTTCTTTTGACCAAGAAATAGCTTTGCCTCAATAGGCCTCAACAAAACCATAAATCCCCACCTTTTCATATGCTATTTTCAATTCCAAGGAGTGACAGGTGATGTTAACAGAGCTGATGTTAACTTTTCTAGGTGAAACAAGGAAATGGGAGGTGGTTTCAAAGTCAACCAGGACCTCAAAGGCCTCCAAGCCTGCGATACAGCCTCATTTTGGGCCAATAGAAAAGCAGGAGTTCTCCACACTGCACCGCTAATCTCAGGCCCCTGAGAATACAGGCACACTTTTTCTTTTCTGTTCTGTTTGGTTGTTTGTTTAATCACTGCGTTGTTTTGTGCTCAAACTGTAAATCCCAAACTGATGTTGGATATCTTAGGAATGTTTTTAATTTAATTTTTATTTATGTGTTTATGAGGGGGACGGTATGTGGATGTTAGTACCAGTGCCTGAGGACTTCCAGGAGCTGATCCCCTGAAGCTGCTTTTGAGGAGCCTTCCATGGGTGCTGGGAATTGACCTCCTGTCTTCTGTAAGAACAGTATGCACTCTTAACTGTTGAGTCATCTCTCTGCCTCCCCTTCAATTATTCTCAGAAACCTGTAAATTTTTTATTTGAGAAAAAGAAGTGCACGATTGGTCTCTACAAGGGTCAGCTTAGCAATGAAATATTTTAAACAGGAGAAATTGTAGTTCTCATTAAGAAACAAGTTTGGGTAAACTTCATCCCTGATAGTGTGTGGGTTGCGGTCCTTTGGAATTCAACAGCTACTAGGGCTGGATAAACGTACTACTCCTCCACCCCGACAGAGTTACCTTTCCATATCTTGGTCTTGTTAATAAAATAATTTAAAAATAGAATCAGGAGGGAGCTCAAGGATGACGTCATTGGAGTTAGAGGAAAGGACAGTTCAGGGCAGCTGAAGAGCAATGCACCTATCAGGAGAGAGGTGGAAACATTCTGCTTTTGGGAGGTAGAATAACTGCCAGGCTCTGCATTGGACACCTGCATGTCCCCCATGTGGGAGAGGAAGAACTCAAGACAGTGAGTGTTTCCCATCTGTCAGGACAAGCTTGTAACCATCCTGGCAGGAATGAAGATATTCTAAGGAGAAGCGAGGGTCATTCCTTTTGGCTGTCAGACTGTTGCTGAAACAATGGTCCCCAAGAAATTGGAATTTCCTCAGGAATCTCATTTGGGGAGCAGGAAGAGGCTGAAGCCTGGCACCACCCTGAGGAGGACAAAGACTGCACGCACTTCTCCCTTATCAGACCCTGGGAGAGTCTGGATCCAGACAGTGATGGGCAGGACTACACTTGGCCAGGACTGCTTGGTTTGCTTACCTTTCCCCCTTCCATTCATATCTAATTCATGTCAGGACCCTGAGGATAGAACTTGGGGGGGGGGTCACTGTCTGTTTGTTTTTTCTTTATCTTTCCTATGTGGACACAATGAATAAATTTTCTTTCTCTGCTTTTGCTCTTAGTTATTTCTTTCATTGATTATTGGCCAAGCCTGGGCTGTGAGGGCTGCCAGGGCCAGGATCTGACCCTAATGATTCTAGTAACAAGGAGATTTAAGATTTCCTCTAGGTCCAGGGTAGAAGAGATTGAAAGAGTGGGGAAGGGAGGGGCTGGAGAGATGGCTAGGTGGTTGGGAGCACTGGTTGCTCATACAGAAGATCTGGGCTTGGTGACTAACAGCCATCTAGAACCCCAAGGGACCTGACACCGTCTTTTGAACTCTCAGGGCACCAGGCATGCACCTGGTCCACATACATAATACATACATACATACATACATACATACATACATACATACATGCAAAACATTCAAACATATAAATAAAAATTAAACTAAAAAAAATTTTAAAGAAGTGGGGAAGGGATAAAGAAAGTTTTCTGAGTTAGAACTCAGTAAGGGTGCCTAACTCAGAAAACAAAGGGCCAAAAATTAGGCAAGAGAAACACCTGTTATCTACATCAAACAACTATTGCCAAATGCTGAGCAAGCTATTCGTAAGGAGGGCTACTGACCTAACCAGCAGGTATGGAAGCAGACACAGGGACTGCTCTGGAGAACGTCATTACATCTTAAAAACACAGTTATTCCATTGTTTCTCATGCCCTCAGCTCTATGGTATTTTTCACTTTTTGTCTGTATGCTGGTCTTCAGATTATAAACTGAAAATTCTTGTTACAGGCAATCACAGCCCTGTCTAGGCAAGGAAAGCACCTGCTCCCTACATCAGAAGGATCGTATCAAGCACTGACCAAGCTCCTTGTAAAGGGACTAAGGCCAGCAAGCACTTCACAGGATGTCACCATGTTCATAAGGAGGACACAGACCAGCAACCACACTCTTGTGTCAGAGGATTTCAACATGATGAATGTCATATGTTCCAAAGGGAGAGAGGAGTGACTGTGGCAGACTTCCAAGGATCCAGGTTTCCAACAGGGCTTCTCACAGGACTGACAGCATTTGATATTAATATTGTATGCAAGTATATTTGTCTTCAGCATCACTCCAACTTAAAAAAGACTGAAAGATGGATTATATGCACAATATTTCTCCCATGCTTTTATTTACAGCTTTCAGAGACTCCTGATGTACTTGGTAAAAGTTTTCTATAATGGTCCAAGTGATGACAAATTTATTTTATTTTTTATTTTTTTGAGACAGGTTTCAATGGAGGTGATTTAAAGTCCTCCCAAAAGTTTTACCACTAAGGAAGTATGGGACCAGGGGGAGGGTGGGGGGATGTATATCTAGAGGCTATTCTGGGAATCACAGACCGTATTTCTTTAATTTGGCATAGATATATAGATATGCCGGAACATGTGAGAAGACCAAGAGGTTAAGCTATGAAAAAGAAAGGCAGGGCTGTATCAGGTCCCTTAGTGCTACCATGTGGGATCAGGAATGTGGCCCACATGTTAAAGGCTTGGCTCTCAGTTTGGTTCTGTCAAGGGACAGCGGAAACATTAAGATGTGTGACCTAAGAATGCACTTAGATTATCAGGTCATGTCCTTGAATGGGGACCTAGCCCCTCCCTGTTTCTTTGATTTACAGACGCCATAAGGAAAATGCCCTCCTCTACCACACCCTTCCACAACGATGTCTCACGACAGGGCAAAAGGTACCAAGACCAAGCAACCTTGAACTGGGAACCACAACCAGGGCCCTTTGTTCCTTTTAAGTTCATTACCCTATAATGTTGTTATACTATTGGGAAAGTGACGCAGAAAGCAGAATAGAAGTGAAATGAGAAAAAAAAACTGTGTGTGAGAGAGAGAGACAGACAGACAGAGACAGGAAGAGACAGAGATGCCGCAGCTCTAATCCAGGGCCTTAACACACCAATGTCGCTACCACTGAGCTATTCCCTTGGCCTCCTGTGTAGCTGAGACTACAGTATGTCTGTTACAGCACTTGGCTGGCATTACGTACACTGTGGCAGAAGGGAAATGAGTCAGGTGTCTCTTCACAGAGTTAAGTGGTATTTGTTTTTGTTTTTTTTAGTCTAATTTTAATATACTGCACACACGAGAACAGGTGGGTACTTATAAGGAGATCAGAGGACAGCATTTAGGAATCAGTTCTATGCATCCACAGCGGCCTGCTTCCACGGTGAAGATAAAATTCAAGTCCTTAGGTTTTGGAGCTACTTTTACCACTGCGCTATCTAAACACCACTCTGTTTTGTTTTATTTTTGTTTTCTAGTTTGAGACAGGTCTCACCCACAGCCCAGGCTGGCCTCAAACTTGCATGTAGCCACAGGATTACTTTGAACTTCTGATCCCTCTGCCTCCACCTTTCCAAGTACTGAGATTACAGACACTCATGGCACCCAGGTTTATGTGGCAATGGCAAGAGAGCTCAGGGTCCTGGAGAAGGTGGGCGGGCATCTACCATCTGAGCTACAGGTTCTTTTCCTTTTCAGTTAAATTGTGTGTGTGTGTGTGTGTGTGTGTGTGTGTGTGTGTGTGTGTATACACGTGTGCCACAGTGCACATATAGAGGATCAGAGGACAAGTTAAAGGAGTCAGTCCTTTCCTTCCACCGTGTGGTTCCAGGCAATTGAATGCAGGTTATTAGGCTTAGATAGTAAGAGCTGCTGAGCCATCTCGTGGTCCAAGGTAAGTGTTTTAATTAGGGAAAAGAGAAAGTTGAAATGAAGGGATGGTAACTAAGACTTTTCCCCGAAGTTGAAGCATCTACCTGAAAGTGTGGTCATTTGCTTTTCATCCGCACAGTTGTTCATGCTTCAGTTGTGCCTATGCAATGAAGTCTCCATGGAAACACAAGATGGCATGGTCCAGAGCTTCAGGACAGCTGGACACAAAGAGAACTCATCTGTGTGCCGAATGAGTGGCGCATCCCAGATATCACTTGATATGTATCTCTTCATCCGGATGTGTATTCATTTCCTCGACTCAGCTTAGCCACCATAACATATTAACGGAGCCTAGGAATGGAGCCGTGGGAACTTTTAGCCATTCAGTCAAAAGTTTCAAAGATATGGATCTGAAGTAGAATTTGTCTAGAAGACTGAGCCTGTGGGATCTCAGTGATGATATCTCCAGCATCGGAGGTAAAATTAGTCAGAATAAATTTAGCTTGTGTCTGTTAAAGCATTCACGACTATCTTGCTGCTAGAAAGAACCTATATAGCTCTAAAGTTACAGAAATCTATGTTGATTATAGGAGAAGCCGTCCCAGTGGCAGAGCAGGCTAGGACAGAGAGCAGGAAACATCTCCAGCCACCTCGAGCTCCTTCCTGCCTTCATTCTAATTTGAGCAGCTCCACGTCAAAGATGAGGGTGGCATTGGGAGGGATGACACCAGGGTGGCCAGTAGCTCCACAGGCCACATAGGGGGTGCAGGTCAGCTTCGCCCTCTGCCCCAAGCTCATCTAGCAGGGATGGGAGCAGATGGGGAGAGGAGAAAGAGGACCCAGCTTGGTTTAAAAAAAAAAAAAGTAAGATAACTTTTTGGCATTTTCCCCAAACCAGCATTAGGGTAATTCCAAATCTGAGATTAACTTTATATGTGGCACACTAAAGTTAGGCTAAGAGCTTAAACATGCAGATTGGACCTCCAAATAGACTCGACTATGGGGCAGGTAACAGCCACAAAGTAGTCTCAGATTCATCCATACATCAAGCATTACTGGTTATCCAGCTAGGGCATGACCCGGACACTTGTGTCTGCTCCTAATTGTTCCCGGTCCTCTTCTGAAGTAGCCAAAGAGGAAGGTACAAACAGCCCTGAACACTTTTAACAGGATCAGTTAAGACCCAGCAACTAAAGGCCACAGCAAGGTGGCCAAGGCAAAGCTACAGGAGTGGAGCATCCTACGACTTCCCCAACAAACCGAGGGAGAGCTGGAACCAGAGCTCACCGGCACTGTCAACCACTGGAGCTGAGACGTTTAGATTCCAAACAATTCCAGAAATTTGAGTTGACTGGTGAGTAGCGTACAGATGTGAACGCTCTAGCAGAATCGCTGTAGTGTGCATGCGCTCAAGTGCACAGAGGTCATAACTTCTTGGACTAGGATAAAAGTTGGCAGGAAGACATCTGTGCCAGGAAGGGGACTAAGCACATTTACTTGAGTGACTCCTTAGCCAAATATTATCATAGTCTGTGGTCCCTTCTATTTGTTCCTCCAAATGCCCATTTTTTTTTTCTCCATAGAAGAACATTTTCCACATCCGTTCTCCTCTTAACTCTGAATACAAATTTCTAGCTCTAGCTACTCAGAGAGCATTTTCATCTGTATGCTCCTGTATGCATGTAGATAAATCTTCACTACCCCCCTATTATTTAACCTGTCTACTCGAGGATCATTTGCAGGTTCTCAAACCTGAGACCTCAATTGGCTGAGGAAAAAAATGCTTTGCTTTTAACAACTAGTAAAGTACACAGACCACAGAGCCTCCCAGGGGCCCTAATACTGAAGACCATAAGCGTAAGGGCATGAAAACCACAGTGAGCACAGCCTCCCCCTTCACAGACATGCGAAGAGAGAGAGGACTGAATAAACTCCGAGATACGCATGTTGACCACTTGACAAGCTGAAGCCATTTGGGAAGAGGGAACTGCAATTGAGGAAATGTTCCCACCAGATTAGTCTGTGGGAAAACAGGTGAAGCATTTTCTTGATTGATGGTTGAGGTTGGAGATCACTGTGGGTGGTGCCATCCCTGGTCAAAAGAGCCTGGCTGGTATAAGAAAGCAGGCTGAGCAAGCCATGGGGAATAAGCCAGTAAGCAGCACCCTCCATGGCCTTTGCTTCAGTTCCTGTATCCGGGTTCCTAGCCTACTTTGAGTTCCTGCTCCTGACTTCCTTTGGTGATGGACCTTGCTAGGAATGGATAAGCCGAATTAACCCTTTCCTCCCTAAATTGTTTTTGGCCTTGGTGTTTTCATCACAGCAGGAGAAACCCTGAGACAATATGGTTCTACTGATGGGTAAGGCAACAGAGGAACAGAGCAAGGGGAATGAATAAGAAATGTGGTTGTTTTCCCATGGAGGGTCCCTGGGAAGCTCAAACAGCTCAGTAGAAGGCTAAGGTGTACGATTGATTGCTGACATTTCAGGTTTGACAATCCAGCCTTTGAGCCCAGGGCTTGGATTATAGAAATGGAAGGCAGGTATGTTTGCTTTCTATTTACAAATAACAGATTACTTAAAACAACACCTATCTCTTGAATCTGACAATCAGATTTCACAATAGGTTCGGCAAATATGTCAACCAGCTGGCTTCTGCTGGTGGTTCTTATCTGAATCAGTTGTTTTCAAATAGATTCCAAGCACTGGTAGAATTGAGTTCCCTTGGATTACACCGGGTTCATATGACTTTGCTGACTGCCAGCTTGGACCACTTCCCATCCCAGAGGCTGACTGCCATTTCTCCCTTTGTGAGACTCCCTCCCCGACACCCTACCCACCACCCCCACCCCACAAAGCCCTTCAAAGCAGATTCTTTTTAAGGAAAAAAGTAAAATCACATTTCCTTTTTGTCCGTGTATGTGAATGTGTAGGGGCTGTGTGCTTGCTGCAGTGCACCTGCAAAGGTCAGCTGATGACTTGGTTCTCTCCTTTCGCTTCAGAGTTAGTTACCCTGCAGTCTGTGTGGCAGACACCTTTACCCACTGAGCCATGTTGCTGGCCCAGGTCGAGTCTTTCACAGACTGACATGATCTCCCTTTAAATGGCTAATGTAAGGCTCTTCAAGCTTACTATATTAGAGTCAACTCACTTGGGATGTTAAGTAAGACTATAAAATTCTTCACTGGCTATTGAGGAATTCTGAAAAAGAGAGAGCCATTGCCTTCAGATGTGTACACACTGGTAAGCACTCCAGGCACCACTGGGTGGCTCTGTGCCCATGGTAAGGCAGATGGCCCTGGTTAAGCAGGGTACAGAAAATAAAACAAGAGTATGGGAAAGTGACCTGTAGGAGGAGAAGGGGTAGGCAGGGGTGGGAGGGAGCTAAGAGAATGGAGGGAGGAGAATCATCAGGATGATTCTGCTGTCCTTTTCATTTTTCCTGACTATGAAAACCTCCCAAGAGTAGAGAAAAGAGAATACAGAACTACTTTGTGTATATCATCAACTAGTGGCCAATCTTTGCTTCATTGATACTACTTTTCCTTCCCCCTTTCTCATAAACTGTTCTTGAAACATATTTCAAAGAGCTAATTTGAAATTCACAAATAATTTCAGCTATATCTATGAAAAAGATGACTATATCTCCCAAGCAAACTTCCAATACTAATGTAGCCATCCTGACAAGAAAGATGATGTTCTAAAAGAAACACTTGTGCCTCCTCCGTGGCGATGTAAATGTGAAATGTCTCCCATAAGCTCAGACACTTGAACACTTGGTCCCTAGCTTGGGGGGCTTTGGGAGGTGTGGCATTGCTAAAGGAATGTATGTCACTAGAGGTGAGCCTTGGGAATCAAAAGCCCCATGCTACTTCCACATCATTCTCTCTGCTCATGCATGTGGATGGCATATGATCTCTCAACTTCCTGCTCAGGCCACCATGCCTGCCCATTGCTATGACTTCCCACCACGATGAACTCTTATCCCTCTGGAATCCTAAGCCCAAATGAACTCTTCTATAATGTATCTTTGGTCATGATATTTTAGCACAGAAACAGAAAAGTAACAAAAACACCCTCTCTTTGGCTGTCAGACTTCAGGCTCATGGAGTTTTCCCCAGGAGTCTAATGCTGGGAAAGGAAAGAGCAGGGCCCTGGTGCTAGCCAAAGAAGAATGCTGTTTCTCAGAAAGGGGTCGCACCCAGTACAAACAACATTCAGGACAAACTAGAAACCAGGAGACAAGACAGAAATGGGTCAATGATAAGCAGGATTGCATCTTGACCAAGATTGATTGATTACTTATCCACACCCATTGCCCTCCACTTACACTAAACCTCAGGTCAGGACTTCAAAGATGGAGTTAGGAGGCATGGCACTGGGCATCTTTATTTTGTTCTCTTCCCATTGTGGTCACACTGAGTAAATCTGTGCCTGCTTTTCTTATTACTTGTCTGTTTAATTGGCCTATTGAGCAAAGGTGGCAGCATTTTTACCCTTAAAGCTCTGGTAACACTAATATCTCACTTCAACAGCAACAGAGAAGGTGATGAACTTGTGTCTCATGCATGCCAGACAAGAACTATGTCTCCTTAATTTCATGAAATATTCTGTCATTATTCAAATTTCCATGATTGTCTCATACCGGTTAGGGTAAGTCTTAATTCACATTGACTTGTGTCCTCACAAGAGGAAATCTGGACTCACAAAGACTCCAGTGATGCTTGCACATGAAAAGATGTGTGACCATAAGACACAGATGGTCATGTGCAAGCAAATAAGAGAAACAGGATTTAACCACACTGATGTGGATCTTCAAGACTAAAACTTTGAGATACAAATTCCTATCATTTGCACCCAGTCTATGCTATTTTGTTATGACTGGAAATAGACTTATAATTTATTTAAGTTAAACAATATTGCTATTGCTATTTTCTTTATGGTTGACTCTCCATAGTGTCACCATCAGACTCTTCTGTCTTCCATGGTCTGTCTGTGGAAGGGAATAAATCTGGCGGATAGCTTAGTGGTAGAGCAGTTGCCTAGTTTGTGGGAGACCCTGGATTTATCTTAACCCTACACAAAAAGTATAAACCTTGTCAAATAATAGCAAATATTCTTGGCCACACAAGAAAGGAATCTTAGTCCAAAAAAAGTTACTTGATGACAAAATCCAGGTAGTTAAAAGAACTTTTTATAAAAGGCTCTGGAAACAAGAAACAAAAGTATTGGTTCATTAAGTTCATTTTGTTTGGGTTATGATGGTTTTGTAGTAAATTTTAAAATAAAAAGTTTGGGTTCTTCATTTTGTTTTTTTTTAACACTGCATTAGCTAGTTAAAATCCTTTATATTTAGATACACTTTAGATGTATTTTTCTACCTTTGTCAAAACAAGCAAGCAGACAGAAATACTATTCTCCCATTCCATAGTTAAACCCCACTATGTATGATCTTTTTAATATGTCACTGAATTTGATTTGCTAGTATGTTGTCAAGGGCTTTTGTGCCAGTGCTTACAAATGACATTGCTCTTGGCCCTGTGATCGTAAGAGTGGAAGAGCCAACCCTGTTAGTGCAGGTGTGGGTGAGTCAGCCCCAGAGTTATAAGCATGAGAGAGCTGTCCCCATTTCACACCTGGTGGACCAACCCTACAGCTGCCCAGGCCCAGACCCCAGGATATGACTTGGCCATCCCATCATCCACCCCAGCTATGATCTACCAGTGCATGTAAAGGGACCTGACCTGTAGACCCAAAGCTGCAGGACCAGGACCTCCACAGCACAGGGCAACAACAGGAAGTTCAGGAGGAGCCCTGGTGAGGGCACAACATCTGAAGTGTAGTAGAAACGAGAGACCATGAACCAGGTCAATGACTCTTTGTCATGAACACTAGTAAGTAAAGATAAATGGACAAAGGGGTACACGGGGTGACTCATTGTGTCACACTGCAACTTCTATGTCGAGACTTTTTAACTTTACCCCTTTTGTTTTATTTTATTTCCTCTTAAATTTTGTTTCATTTGGGGGATGTGCAGATGCGGAGGGCAGAAGTGAAGGGATGGGGAAATGAATGGGATCAAGATACATGATGTAAAAGACACATATAATAATTTTTTTAAAAAAGGCATTGCTCTATGATTCTCTTTCTTATACTATTGTGTAGTTTTGGTATCAGGGTAATGTTGACCTCATACAATAAAAAGACTTCATTTACAATTTTTGAAACAATTTTAGAAAGATTCATTGGCACTTTTAAAATTTAATTTATTCTTTGGCAACTGATTTTACATAGTAATGGCTCTGCAGTACAACAAGAAATCAGGCATTACTATTTTTGTTCAGGATCGCTTAGGCTATCCAAGGTCCTCTATGCTCTCAAATGAATTTCAACATTTCTTTTGCTATTCATATGAAGGACGAAAACAGCATTTTGATTGGGCTAGCCTTGAATCTGTTCAGTGGTTTTGATAAGATGACCATTTTCACAACTTTCATTCTTCCAGTTCACAAGCATGAAGAAGACATATTCAAGTGTCTCCTTCAGTTTCTTTCTGCTTCGTTTTAAATGTATTTTCCCTTTATTATGTTTATTACCAGATTTTAAGTTTTTTAGAGTTTTGTTTGTTGAGGAAATTTTGAACAAGATTATTTCCCTGAGCTCTTTCTCAACTTGTTTGTCACTGGGATATAGAAAAGCTATTGATTTTGTCTTTTTTATTTTGTACCCTAACAGTTTGCTCAAAGACAGCTCCAAGAGTTACCTGGCGGAGTCGACAGGATCTCTTCATTATAGAATCACATTGCCACAAATAGATACTTTGAATCTTCTTCTGTGTCTTCGTTCCTGTTCTTGTTGCAGTGGTAAAATATCATGACAGAAACAGCTTTGACCTCACAATCCAAGGTACCGTCTTTCATGGAAGGAACGTCCAGGCAACAAAGTTTGAGGCAGCTCATCACATTGCATCCACCTTCAGGAAACAGAGCTAGAAATGCCTCTTAGGGCCCACCTTCCTCTTCCTGTTTTGTGTGGTTCCTGCCAAGGGAATTGTCTGGTTCATAGTCAATGTGGGTCTTCCTACATCAATGAACACATCAAAGGAATCCCCCAGACATGTTAGGAGCCCCTATCCCAGGTGAGTCTAGATTCTGGGACAATGACACCAACCATCACACATTCCTATTGGTGCCCTTTGCATGTGTTTTTCTGGTCCTATTGCTCTGAGACTTTAAGCACTATACTGAAGAAGTCTAGACAAGATGGGTAGCTTTGAATTTTTCTTTGTTTAGTATAATATGAACACAGGTTTATTGTTTATACCCCTCATTATATTGAGATTTGATCACTTCTTGATTTATCTCTTCAAGGTTTCTATCATTAAGGAACATTGGATTTTTTTTCCTAAGATGATCTATGTATCTATTGAGATGATTGGAAATTTTCTCTCTTAAATGCATTGATTCCCATGTATTTTGATATGTTCTTAATTTCAGTTTCCAAGTATTTTGAGAAATTTTATATTTGTGTTCAGTAGAGAGATTGACTTATAATTATCTTGGCTGACAATGTGTGTGCTATGTATTTTATCTGGTCTGGGTATTAGGGTTATACTGGCTTTCTTGGAACATTTTTGTTAATTTTTGTTTTAAGATTTTGGTATCACTCCTCTTCTTCCTAGTTTATGGAGAGCTTGAAGGTTAATGACAATACTTATTTGAGTATTTTGCAGCACCTAGGACTAGTCATTTCTTAGGTGGATTATCTTGGTCCCATTATTCATAGTTCTGTTTAAGTGGCATATCTAATCCTGATTTAATATTGGTAGGTCATATTGTCTAGAATTTCATCCAATCCTTTTAAACTCTTCTAATTGATCAGAATATAGATTTTACAGGTATGTCCCAACAATTTCATGAATTCCATTGGTCTGTCAAAATGTCTCCCTCTTTATCTCTATTATTAATTTGTGGCTTTTTCTTTCTCTTGATTAGCCAACTAAGGATTTGTCTTGTCTTTTCAAAGGACCATTAAATCTTCCTCTC
This sequence comes from Arvicola amphibius, assembly GCF_903992535.2. Lineage (NCBI taxonomy): Eukaryota > Metazoa > Chordata > Mammalia > Rodentia > Cricetidae > Arvicola > Arvicola amphibius. The sequence continues at coordinate 86,954,163 of NC_052048.2, forward strand.
GTTGATTCTTTTTTTTTTTTTTTTTTTGTATTTTTGTCTGGTTGGTTTTTTGTTAGTTTTGTTTTATTTCTATTTATTAGCTTCTATCCTGATCACAATTATCTCTGTACATCTGCAACTTTTGGATTTGGATTCTTCTAGCTTTTCCAAGGTGCTAAGGAGTAGCTATGCATTTGTGATTTCTGTTTTTAGTGCAATAAATCATAGGTTTAAACTTGCCTCTTTTTTTTTTTTTTTTTTTTTTTTTTTTTTTTTGGTTTTTCAAGACAGTGTTTCTCTATAGCTTTGGAGCCTGTCCTGGATCTAGCCAACTCACAGAGATCTGCCTGTGTTGGGGTAGCTGGCCCAATCCCTGCATTCAGGGGCATGGCTGCCCCAGCGAGGTAGGATACCCCTTAAATAGCATCGGGGCGCGGGGAGGAGCCCGTTTTGCTATTCCCCGCGTCACCCGCTGCTCCGCTGGACCCTTGGTTCTGTAAGTTCCCTTATTCCCCCTTTTATTAAAACTGATTTATTATAAAAGGACTATCTTGGTCACTTCCTAATTCCTCCGACCTCCGGTACCGCCGGTACTCGCCGGTACAACCGCCGGTACCGCCGGTACTTGCCGGTACATGCCTGCCTCTGCTTCCCCAGTGTTGGGACTAAATGTATGTGCCACCACAGCCTGACTTAAGTTTACCTGTCCCAAGGATTTGATATGTTGGGTTTTCACTTTCATTGAATTTGAGGACTTTTAAATTTTTTTTTTTTTAAAATATTTATTTATTTGTTATGTATACAATATTCTGTCTGTGTGTATGTTTGCAGGCCAGAAGAGGGCACCAGACCTCATTATAGATGGTTGTGAGCCACCATGTGGTTGCTGGGAATTGAACTCAGGACCTTTGGAAGAGCAGGCAATGCTCTTAACCACTGAGCTATCTCTCCAGCCCCTTAAATTTTTATTTATTGATTTCTTCAGAAACCTATTCATTATTCAATAGTATGATGTTGAATATTCATGAGTTTGTGTGGCTTTTCTGTAGTTTCTCTAGTCCATTGGAGTCAGATATAGTACAAGAAATTATTTTAATTTTTCTTTTTGTTGAGATCTGATATATGTGTAGAAAATATATTTATATTTCATAAACACCCAGGTATTTCTATTTAGTTTTCCCCCTAGAATGAGCTGGAAATTGGGGACATTGAAGTCACCCACTATTACTGTGTTAGGATGAATCTGACTTTACATCTAGTACTGTTTCTCCTGCTGCCGTGCCATCCCAGCTGTTTATTTATTTTGTCTGTATATGTGCATATGGTGGCATGCCATGTTGTGTGCGCGCGCCATACCACACATGTGGAGATCAGAAGACAACTGGTGGAAGTTAGTTCTCTCCATCTGCCATGTGGGTCCCAGGGATCAAACTCTGGTTGTCATGCTTGATGGTGGGTGCCTTTACCTACTGGTCTGTTTCAACAACACCTTCTGGTTTAAACCTTTCTGTTGGATGATCAGCTGTTATTTTGATGGACCCACCTCTACTTGTTACTTGTGTTTCTCTCTTATACTTTTCACCATACTTTCTAATTCCGTATATTCAGTGTTTTAACTACACTGTGGGGAGCATTTTTTTCCATCGGGTGTTCTAAATGTCTAAGGTTTTTATTTAAAACGTTTTCTATGCCTTTGTCATGAAGTTCTTCTATGTCTGGCTCATAAAATTTGGTCTTTTCATGGTGTACCATGAATCTCACATATTTCATTCCTATATTTTTTATTGCTATGTTTTTCTCATTATCTGCTTCAGTCTTCTACCTTCTCTTAGAGCCCTGATACTCTGTCCTTCCCCGTAACTCATTCCATCCACTCTACTGGCAAGGCTGCCCATGTAGCATTTCATTTAACTTGCTGAAATTTTAATTTTTAATATTTCAGTTTATTTTCTTCAGCATTTCTCTTTATTGAATTCCATTTTAATATCCTGTGTTGACTTATTTTTTCATTCAGCTGATTACTTTTGCCCTCTTGGAATGTGTTCGTCATGTCCTCCTTCATTTCTTTGAACATAAGATTACTGAATTCTTGGTCTTTGCATTGAATTCATGTTCATTCAGAGTCACTTCTGGAGCACTAGCAATTTTCAGAGGAGCCATGTTCTTAGTTTTTCGTGTTTTAGTTTTTCTCAGGTTAAGTGGTTGTTGACTTTAAAGGGAATGCAGTTTGTTGACTGACTTCCAAGCTGGAGCCCTATGAAAGCTCCTTTAAAGACTCTCTTCTATGCTCACTGAGTACTGAGCAGTTCTGAGTCAAAGTCACGTTTAACCCATACTGTGGACTGAATGAGAAATGTTCCCCAGAGGCCCATGGATTTAGACACTTGCTCCCCAGTTAGTGGTGCTGTCTGCAGAAGGTTATAAACACTTTAGGAGGTACAGTCTTGTTAAAGGAAGCACATCACCGAGAAAAGGCTTTATAGGTTTAGAGCCTCATCCTGCTAGCTTTTCCCTGTTTCTTGGTTGTGGGAAAAAAAATGTGATATTTTTCCTCTCTGTTCCTCACCCACCGTTATGGATTCTATTCCCTGGAACATTAAGCAAAAATAAAGCCTTTCTTTCTAAAGTTACTTTTGATCATGGTATTTTATCACAGCACTGGAAAGTAACCAGCACACACCCACTCTAGCAGCATCCTGTTGGTCAGGCCTCGGGTATGGTCGCAGAACACTTGCTGTGAGTATTCAGAGTCTGTTCAAATGGTCTCAGCTGCCAAGCTCCATGCAGCAGGAATCTGTTCACAATGGAATCCCAAGGATGTCCTGAAAGTGCTGAGCATCCAATGCTGAAAAGTGGGGGTTTCATGGTCATTTCCTTCTGCCAACGCTGCTGTTGTCTTTGTCCATCTCTTTCTCCCACCTCTCTAAACCGTTGACTACTGAACATACAGGTCAGACATTCAAATGGCCTGTGACCCTCTACCAGTCTTCTGTCAGCCTTCTCTCTCACAGGAAGTGGGAAGCTCTCCAAGCCAGACCCTCCTGGATGGATTCTGGGCTCTCTCTCCTTCTTTGTAAAATTCTGTTTTATGTTGCTGTTTAAGCAGTTGATGAAGGAAGCACGCACCTCTTCTGATAGCCATCACTTAGCTTTCCCTTCTTCGTTCCTTGGAGAGTCCATCAGGGCATAACTACGTACTGTTCACCATCTTCTAAGTCCCCTACTCTTGTTTCTCTACATTTGCAGCCATGTCCCCATTTCCAGTTCTCATTTTAGCAATTTCTGTCTTTTTACTTTTCTTAGTCAATCTAAGTAAAGTGTCATCAGTTACATTCATCTCAAATATAGAGCTTTTGATCTCAAAATATTATTTTTTCACTTAAATGTATACTAACATAAAATATTATGGTGGTTGGTTCATAATTTTATTTTTAACTTCTTTTTTGTTTTCCTTATGAGAGTATGAATTACTCTTTATCTTACAATACCTGGTCAAATGAAACCAAGAAGTCAATTTAAAGAGAGATTTTAAAATTATATATATACAAATCCCAAATAGAAAGAAGGCTTGGGATGATGACAAGTGTGCAGTCACATTTTATCTGGTCTGCACATTATCATTCCCCTAAATGCATTAGCTCTCACTTGCCATTGTTGGCTTGTTTAATTTTAAAAAAAAAATCAAGTTGTTTTTACAGTGAAGTTTTATTATCTCAGTTATTTTTAGAATTCAAAGTTCTCCATTCTCTTTGAGTTCTGATTCTTTTCATCTTGAGCCAGCAAATAAATGCCCAGTATTATGAGAAATACCTGATTCTTTTTTTAAACATGTGTTCCCTCCATGAATAAACTAGATTTCCATGTTTTGCTTTGATTTTAAGTTGCACTCCCTTTGCTCCATAAAACTGTATGTACAGGAATTATAATTGAACTATTCAAACATGTATGAAATTATTTACAAAGTTAGAAAGACATTGGGTCACTGAGTCCCTTTCCAACTTTACTAGTGCATGATTTTGTCAAAGATGCATTACTCATTTGGCTTAGTTTAAATGTCAGTGAAATAAATTGTCATTTGTAGGAGATTTCACATTGTGGCATGATAATCCAAGGACACTACAGAGAAACTTCAGGAACTGCACAAACTCTTTGTGTGCATATCATTTATAAATATAAGTTAAATATTCTGAAAGTAAAAACACAAATCACAGACTGGGAGAATATATTCAAATCAAATGTAGGATAAACAACTTGTTTCCATATCATAATATTTTCCCCAAAATGAGAACAATATATTTGTGTGTGTGCATATATGTGTGTGTGTCTTCTCAAGCAAATATATTTATATATTGTACTACTTTGACTTTGTCAACTGGATACAAAATAGAATTAAAAAGTACATTTTATTTATTTATTTCATATGTATAAATTATATTTATATATATAGTTATGTATATTTACACACATACATATGTTATAAGCTGTGATCTGGGTAAATCTGTCCATTGCTGTCTCCCAGGGGGGAAGGTTAAGAATCCAGGAGTTGTTCAGTTCATAAGACTAGATGTCTCAGTAGTTCCAATCTGGTTTTGGAGTGCCAGAGGGTGCTTAGAGCGCTATTGGGCTTCAGTCTACATTGGAATCATGAAGCAATGGGTTCTAATAAGATTGAAAAATACCTTAGCAACAGGCTAGAAGAACTTGTTAGCAAGAGCGAGGTTAAGCACAAAAAAAAAAAAAAAAAAAAAAAAAAAGCAAAAACTTCCTTCTTCCCTGCGAAGGTTAGCCCAGATTTAGGGTGACTAACTCTAATTCTCCCTGCCTCAGATAATCTGGTCAAGAAAAGACCTCATCAGTATGCCCAGCTGCCTGGGTGTTAGTTCATTACATAAACTGTCTGCTAACATCAGCCATCACACGTAAGCACCTGGGATGCTCTTTATTCTCCTGCCCCTTGTTTGGAATGCAAACCTGAGGATCAGAATCTCTATATTTGTGTTGGATTGTGAAATGACTGAGAATGTAAGATACACATGGAAGAGCAATAAGGTAGGAGCTAGGGTTCTAGAAACTACAGACTAGTACAATAACCTGATGTGGGAGAGTCTTCTGTTTGTGTTGATTTCATTCGTTAATGAAGAAACTGTCTTGGCCCATTTAATAGGCCAGCCCTTAGGAGGGTGGAGTAGACAGAACAGGAAGAAGGAAGTGAGGTAGATGGCTCAGACAGATGCCATGCCTCTCCTCTCTGAGCCAGACGCGATGAAGCTCCGGCCCAAGGTGGACATACGCTAGAATCTTCCCGGTAAGGCACCACTTCGTGGTGCTACACAGATTATTAGATATGGGTTAACCAAGTAGCCAGTAAGAGGCTAGAGCTAATGGGCTAAGCAGTATTTAAATGAATACAGTTTGTGTGTTGTTATTTTGATTGTAAAGCTAGCCGAGTGGGATCCGGGCGGGATGAAAAGCAGGACTGCCCGCAGCTTCTCACTACAATAACCCACCCCCACTCAGGATCTACAGAGGACTGGTTCCTGGAAACCCATAGACACCTGCATCTCTAGGTTCTGATTTCTCTATATAAAGTAATGTAGAATTTGTATATAATCCATGTACATAGTCTATGCTTTTTAGATCATCCCCAGATTACTTATAACTCTTAGTGCAAGGCAAGGCTCCTTAAATGATTGTTATACTGTACTGTTCAGAAAGTAATAAAAAGGAAAAATATGTGTCTATAGCTAATGGAATTTTTCTGAATGCTTTTCTATATTTGGAAATGTATGTCTGGATATCTTGAACACAAAAATAAAAGGCCTGTGTTGCAATGTTGTTGTCTTAAAATTAAGCAATCCAGAGATGTGAGTGGTTCTAAGGGAGCAGTTTGTAGGTGCAAAGACTCCAAGAAAGGAACTACTTGGTATCTAGACTATGGCAAGGTAAGTGGAGGAAGAGGACAGAGGTAGGCAGCGACAAATGGGGAGTCGAGTGATATAAGTTCTGGCTGTTCATAAGGACTTAAAGATATTTTATTTTATCCATTACAATATGACTTGCTATCCTTCCTAGGCTGGTCTCAAATACTTAGGCTCAAATAACCTGGCTTATATATACTCTAATAGAATCTCTTTATATGACCCCCATCTTCCTCAGTCCCAGTTACCAGGCAGCAACACCATCCCCGCCCCCACAACAATCCCCCCACCACAGCAGCAACCCCCACAAGCCCCAATTACACCTAGAAGAAGAGCTGAGTATATGAGCTCCCAGTTGGATAACCCCTAGACCCCGGGGGTACATCCTATGTCCCACCACTACTGAATCACAATTAATAAAAACTCAAAGAAGAGAAATTGGAATTCAACCTGAAGATCCGAAAAGCAAAGCAGCCAGCCACTGGCTCTTACCTCGACCTCAGTTCAAAAATGGTGATCCTGCCTTCAGAAATCTCAGAATGAGACTGTGTCTGAGAGCTGTCTCCTCCTGCTTTATAGTTCTCTCTAGGGTTGGGATTAAAGGTGTGCACCACTGGGATTAAACGCATGTACCACCCAGTTTCTATGGCAAACTAATGTGGCTACTGGGATTAAAAGTGTGTGTTACCTGTCTGGTTTCTAAGGCTGACCAGTGGGGTTCTTTTACTCTCTGATCTTCAGGAAAGCTTTTATTATTAAAATACAAATGAAATGCCACTACACACCCCCATCTATCACAATCCCAGTGACCAGGCAGTAGCATCCTCCCCAAGCCAACCATTTCCCACTGCATCAGCTACCACAAGAGCCACAGGCCCCACCTGCTCCTGGAAGCATAGAGACCCCCCCCCCAGAGGCACAGACTTCATTGGCACCAATTGGGGAAGAGATGGGTAGACAGCAGTGTAAGAATACATTCAATGGGCTGGAGAGATGGCTCAATGGTTAAGAGCACTGGCTGCTCTTCCAGAGGTCCTGATTTCAAATCCCAGCACCCACATGGTGACTCACAACCATCTGTAATAGGATGCCCTCTCACCAATTGTTGAAGCCCGTGTGGCTCCAACATATAAAATTATCTTCCCTAACCGGACTGGTACAGAGACGCTGACCTGCAGCTACCAATGAATAGGTCTGCCAGACAGAAACTTAAAGAAATAAGGGAACTAACCAATGTTATGACTCAAATGGACTTAACAGACATCTACAGAACATTCCATCCAAACACAAAATAATATACCTTCTGCTCAGCACCTCATGGAACCATCTCTGAAACTGACCACATACTCAGTAACAAAGCAAACCTCCACAGATAAGAAACAGCTGGAGTAACCCGCTGTATCTTACCAGATCACCATGACTTAAAGTCAGAATTCAACAGCAACACTGATTGCAGGAAGCCTACAAGCTCATGGATATTGAGCAATGCTCAGCTGCATCATTACTGGGGAAAGGAAGAAATAAAAGAAGAAATTAGGGGCTGGAGAGATGGCTCAGAGGTTAAGAGCATTGCCTGCTCTTCCAAAGGTCCTGAGTTCGATTCCCAGCAACCACATGGTGGCTCACAACCATCTCTAATGGGGTCTGGTGCCCTCTTCTGGCCTGCAGGCATACACACAGACAGAATATTGTATACATAATAAATAAATAAATAAATATTTTTAAAAAAAAGAAGAAATTAAAAACTTCCTAGAACTCAACAAAAATGAAAGCACAACAATATCCAAACTTATGGGACATTACAAAAGACGTGCTAAGAGGAAAGTTCATAGCACTAAATGCCTATATAAAGAATGTGGAGAAATCTCACACCAGTGACTTAACAGCACACCTAAAAGCTGTAGAACAAAAAGAACCAAACTCACACAGTAGTAGATGACAAGAAATAATCAAATTGAGGATTGAAATCAATAAAATAAAAACAAAGAGAACAATGCAAAGAATTAAGGAAACAAAGAGTTGGTTTTGAGAAAATAAACAAGATAAACCACTATCCGAACTAACCGAAAGGCAGAGAGAGAAAACCCAATTTAACAAAATCAGAAACAACAGACACTAAGGAAATTCAGAGATTCATTGGGTAATATTTTGAAAATCTGTACTCCACAAAATTGGAAAATCTAAAAGAAATGGATAACTTTCTGGATAGGTATCACATACCAAAATTAAATCAAGACCACATAAACAGACCTATAACCCCCACAGAAATAAGAGCAGTCATTAAAATTTTCCAATCAAAAATAAAGCCCAGACAGGGCCAGATGGTTTCCATGTAGAATTATACCAGAATTTCAAAGAAGAGCTAACACCAATATGCCTCAAATAGTTACACACACACACACACACACACACACACACACACACACACAAATGGACATTGCCAAACTCTTATTATGAGTCTACAGTTACTCTGATACCTGAAGCACACAAAGACACAACAAAGAGAATTACAGATCAATCTCCCTTATGAACATTGATGAAAAAATACTAAATAAAATACTGACAAACCAAATCCAAGAATACATCAAAACAATCATTCACTATGACTAAATAGACTTCCCAGAGATGCAGAGATTTTCAACATAAGAAAAATCTGTCAAGGTAATTCACCATATAAATAAACTGAAAAAACAAATGCATAATCATCTCATTAGATGCTGAAAAAAGCCTTCAGCAAAATCCAACATAAAGGTCTTGGAGAGATTAGGGATACAAGGAGCATCCCTAAACATAATAAAGGCAATATACAGCAAGCCAACAGCCAACATCAAACAAAATGGAGAAAAACTCAAAGTGATCCCACTGAAATCAGGAACAACACAAGACTGTCCATTTTCTCCATATCTATTCACTATAGTACTTGAAGTTCTATCTAGTGCAATAAGACAACAAAAGGAGATCAAGGGGATACAAACTGGAAAGGAAGAAGTCAAACTTTCACTATCTGCAAATAATATGATAGTATACCTAAGCAACCCCAAAAATTCTACCAGGGAACTCCTTCAGCTGATAAACACTTGTAATTAGTAATGTGGCAGGATACAAGACTACCTAAAAAAAATTAGTAGCCCTTCTATAGACAAATGATAAATGGGCTGATAAAGAAATCAGAGAACTATAACCCTTTATAATAATCACAAAGAACATAAAATATCTTGGGTAATTCTAACCAAACAAGTGAAAGAACTTTAAGTCTTTAAAGAAAGAAATTGAAGAAGATATCTGAAAATGGAAAGATCTTCCATGCTCTTTGGATAGGTAGGATCATCATAGAAAAAGGGCAATCTTACCAAAAGCAATCTACAAGTTTAATGCAATCCCCATCAAAATCCATCACAATCCTTCACAGACAAAAAAAAAAAAATACTCAACTTCAAATGGAAAAACAAAAAACCTAGGATAGCCTAAACAATTCTATACAATAAAGGAACATCTGGAGGCATCACCACCCCTAAGTTCAAGCTCTACTGTAGAGCTATGGAAATGAAAACAGCCTGGTTTGGCATAAAAACAGATATGTGGAGCAATAGAATTGAATTGAAGACCTTGATATTAATCCACACACCTATGAACACCTGATTTTAATAAAAAAGTCAAATTGTACAATGTAAAAAAAGAAAATATCTTCAATAATAAATGGTGCTGGCATAACTGTAGGTCAGCATGTAGAAGAATGCAAACAGATCCATATCTATCCCTATGCACAAAACTCAAGTCCAAATGGATCAAAGACCTCAACAAATCCAGCCACAAAGAACCTAAGAGGAGAGAACATAAGAAGTAGCATGTGCACAGGAAACTACTTCCTAAATATAACCCCAATAGCACAGACTCTGAGAGCAACTATTAATAAATGGGACCTCCGGAAACTGAGAAGCTTCTGTAAGGCAAAGGACACAGTCAATAAGACAAAATGGCAGCCTACTGAATGGGTAAAGATCTTCACCAACCCCACATCTGAGAGAGGTCTGATCTCTAAAATATATAAAGAACCCAAGAAACTACACACAAAAATACCAAATAATCCAATTTTAAAAGGGGGGTACAGATCTAAACAGAATCCTCAACAGAAGAATCTCAAGTGGTCAAAACAACATCTAAGGAATTGCTCAACATCCTTAGCCATCAGGGAAATGCAAATCAAAATGACTTTGAGATACCATCTTATACTTATCAGAATGGCTAAGATCAAAAACACTGATCATAGCTTATGCTGGAGAGGATGTAGAGTAAGGGGAACAATCTTCCATTGCTGGTAGAAGTGTAAACTTTAACAGCTATTTTGGCAATCAGTATGGCAGTTTCTCAGAAAATTGGGCATCAACCTACCTCAAGACCCAGCAATAGAACTCTTGGGCATATACCCAAAGGATGCTCAATCATACTACAAGGACATTTGCTCAACTATGTTCATAGCAACATTATTCACAATAGCCAGCACCTGGAAACGGCCTAGATGTCCCTTAATTAAAGAATGGATAAAAAAAAAAGTGGTACATTTACACAATGGAGTATTATTCAGCAGTAAACAGTGACATCATGAAATTTTCAGGCAAATGGATGGAACTAGAATAAACCATCCTGAGTGAGGTAACCCAGACCCAGAAATACAAACACAGAATGTACTCACTCATAAGTAGATATTAGATCCAAAGAATAACCAGCCTAGAATCCACAACCCCAGAGAAGCTAAGTAAAAAGGAGGACCCTGGGAGGAACCTACCTGGAGGACTCCTGGGTAAACTGGGAGGCAGAGTAGAAGGGAGGGGATGGGAAACTGGAACATATGGGATCTAGATAGCTGAGTAGGGGGAGGAATTAAGAGGGAGAGCAATGAAAGAGATATCTTAATAGAAGTAGCCATTATGGGGTTAGGGAGAAACCTGGTACTAGGGAAATTCCTAGGAATCTACAAGGATAACCCCAGCTAAGACTCCTAGCAATAGTCGAGAGGGTACCTGAATGGACCCTCTTCAATCAGATGAGTGACTACCCTAACCATCATCATAAAACCCACATCCAGTAACTGATGGAAGCAGATGCAGTGACCCACAGCCAAGCACTGGACTGAGCTCCTGGAGTTCAGTCGAAGAGAGAGAGGAGGGATCATATGAGCAAGTGGGGTCAAGATCATGATGGGGAAAACCACAGAGACAGCCAACCCAAGCAAGTGGGAGCTCATGGACTCTGGATTGACATCTGGGAAACCTGCATGGGACTGAACTAGGCCATCTGAACGTGGGTGACTGTTTTGTGACTTGATCTGGCTGTGGGATCAGGAGCTATCCTGGATGCATGAACTGACTTGTGGAGCCCATTTCCTAAGGTGGGATATATTGCTCAGCCTTGATACATGGGGAAGAGCTTGGTCCTGCCTCAACCTGGCATGCCAGACTTTGTTGACTCACCAAGGAATGCTTAATAAAGAATATTTAATATATACTTACATATATAACATGCTAACAGTTCATTGAAAAGTATTATAGTTACCATAATTAGCTGGCATTAATTATAAATTTAAAATTTATAGTTATTTTACAATAACCTGTCTGAATAAAGAGGACACTTGGTGGTTCCCAGCACCCACATCAGGATGCTCACAATCACTGTAACCCCAGCTCCACAGCTACCTGATGCCCCTGACCTCTATGGGCATATGCACTCATGAGTACATATCCATACTACACACAGACACACAATTTTGAAATAATTAAAAAATGTTTTTTAAGATAATGTGCTAACACAAAGTGTTTGTTTGGTCTCTAGAGGTATTACTCTTATATATAGCAAGAGTTGAGGTAGTGTCTGATCATCTCAGAGACCTCTGTGTTTGATTCCTCCTTTGGGCTTCACTAATATGGAGATGACTATACTAACTCAATCTTTCTATCCTATCAAAGTATTCATCTCAAGTATTTGGTGAAAATTAACTACTTAGCATGGAACTCCTAGCAAAGAACAATCACATTGTGAATTCATTTCTATTACAATTAATCCCAGTTACCATTATTTGATATTCTAAACCATAGTTTTAACATTGGACTAAGGAACTATGAAAGTTCCAAACACTGAAGACATTTTTCATAGGGAGAGACAGAATACAAAGGTCTGCCATTACGTACATGAAAGAACTTTCATTGACATTCACTTTTCTTTACTTCAATACCAGGAAGTGCTTATGTAGAGAACATGCGTGTTTCTTAGGTGTGTCCCATAAGGCAACAATTAATTACCACTCTGATTCATACCTTAATTTCTTAATAATTCTCCCCAGTTGGCAACCATGAACTTAATTAGCCCAAATACACATAAAAGTTCATTTTCTGGACTAAAGTTGGTGAGGCCGAGCCTTTTACCTAGATTGATTTGTAAGTGTTATATCAAGTACAAAGTACTTCTGATTCGTGAGCAACTCATCACTCAGCCACCAATTTAGACATCAAAGCAAATGTTTTTTGCTCTGTTGAGGATAGACATCAGCATTAAAGATACGGGTGCACGTTAGCAATGTAGCTCACTTGGTAGAGTGCTTGCCTAGTGAGAGTTCAATCCCCAACACAGCATAAAATGAATGTGGTTGTACACACCAGAGATACTATCACTTGGGAATAGAGACAGAAAGATCAGGAGTTGTACAGCAAGTCTGAGGTCAGCCTGGAATCAGGAGGCACTGAATCAGGAGACAGAACGGGCTGGTGAGATAGCTCAGTGGGCAAAGCTGCCTGCTGCCAAGCCTGGAGACCTGAGTTCAGTCCCTGGGAACCTCATGGTGAAAGGAGAGAACCACAGTTTTCTGACTTCCACAGGCTTGCCACGTATGTTCTGTGAGGTAGAAATCTGGTCTGGGCCATAGGTGGGCGGCATGGAGGCAGGCAAAGCCCTGGCACCTATGTGGAGGACCACATGGAGACACTGCCTACCCCCAGTTTCTTTTCATTCACTTTGATACTTCCCTTATTTAATATATAATTCTAGGGTTTTGATCAATTTTGTCTTTCCTTATTCTGTCTTCTCTCTCTTTCTCTCTCTCTCTCTCTCTCTCTCTCTCTCTCTCTCTCTCTCTCTCTCTCTCTCTCTCTCTCTCTCTCCTTCCCTAAAGAGCACAGATTGTCCTGGGATTAGCAGTCTCCCTGTCCCAGAGCCCCAGCCCCATCCCTATCCAAGACACCTATACCCCCTACACTCAACTCCACCAATCCCACCAACCCCACTCATCCTTCTGTCCTTACCTGGTACCTTCTCTAGCCAGATACCAGACTCATGCCAACTACACCCATCCTCACTACCGAGGATTGCTCCTCTCCAGGGAGAGTTACTAGACTCACCCCTGCATCTTTTCCCATTCCTGTGACCTGCCTAAGGAACACAAGTCGCACCTACCTTCCCAAGTCCCTCTCTGTGTCCCACTTCAGATAGGGAGGCTCAATTCGAGACACTAACCCCATCTGCCCCTACCTAATACCCTTTGCCCATCTGGGAAGTTTAGACTCCCATCTCAACGCCACCCACTCACATCAACTCTGCCCATTGCTGTAACTGGAGGAGAGCCCTACTCCATGAACAGACCCTAGGCACACACTAGCAACTCTGCCCGCCCCCTGAAGCTTGCCAGAGTACCACACCCACAGTCCTGCACCTGCCGTCCGCTTCCCTTCTGCTGTCCTCTTCAAGAATGGAATCTCAGTCTCATAACGTCAACTCTATCAACACCTGTAAAGTCCTCAACACCTCTCCCAGTCACCTGAAGATTTCACCATGAGAATCAGATGGCATTTTACGTACAAAAGTTGTGCAACATTAAAAGCTGGCAAGGCTGTGAAAGAATGAAGGAAATGAAAGATGGAAGGCTCAGGGTTGGCTCACAACGTCTGTTCCTCGGGGAGGAAGAAGGGAGTGTTTGCCACACAAAATGCCAAGAAGTTTCAGGTCATTTGGATTCTAGGAAGTAAGTTTCCATGCACTTTGGTGGTACCAAAAAAAAAGGTTGAGGACCAGGGAAAACTGGATGAGAGTTTCATGCAGAAATACGGGGAGGCAGCTTGTCAGGTGCAGGTGGAAGCTGCCTGACTGCTTCAGGTCTCTCGTGGGGGCTCCCTGGTCCCCGAGGGAAAATGATTTTGGGAAAAAAGAAGGCCTGGTTTCTACCGACTCTCATCTGGCTTTGGGGAAACATCAATCATGCACTCTGTACATTTGCTGCTGGCGCTGAGGCTGAGCCAGCCAGTACATCTGTTCAGAGGTCAAAGCTTAAGTCAGATTGTAGCACTAAGCATTCAGAACTTTCTGGGGTCCTTGCATTCAGCCTGATGAATATGAGCAAATGTATGCAAAGATGCCTGGGTCCCAGGAGAATACAATTCCACACCACTTCTGGGTGCTGGGGACGAGTACCCCAAAACTCCCCATCAGGCAAGTATGCTGACAGATATTTCTCTGGATTGCCCCTTGCACACAGTAGCAAGAATCTTCATCAACCAGGTCTAGAAGATAAGTTGACTCTGTTTAGTGAAAATCTAGCAAGTTAACACTGGTCTCTTGCCCTTGGGAACTCAGAGATTGCTCTTGCAGTCTCTTGGCTGGGATCCTGAGAGGACATTAGGTGTTAGAGTTGGTCTTGGCAGTATTGAAGGTTTGGGGAAGAACCACACAATGACTTTTGATATTTTTAGAGGACAGCAAATGAAACTTTTGAAAGGCTCTTATTTCCAAAATAAATGATAAATTTGTTGGGTGGAGGTCAACATTTAGTGAAAATGACAGCCGAATTTCTTTTCTCATGAGGAACAAGAAGACTTTAATAATAACTAATATAGAATAAAGAGTAGTCTTTGGTCAGCAATCACACAAGTGATACATATAAACACAGCACCCATAAGCACAAGTTAAGGTCAGAGTAAGATAAGCCATGCCAGATCAGACAGCTTCTAAGGCCATCTGGCAAGAGTATCAGCGGTGAGTTACTGTTTCTAAAGTAGGAAAAGCAGTGTTCACTCTAGAAAGATTTAGAATTAATCACAGGAAGGTTTACAATAATTAAGCCCACATTAACATTTTATATTAGATAATTTTTACTGGGGGCTATAGTTCAGTGGTAGAATGTTTCCCAAATATAAGGCCTCATATTCAGGTGTATGGTATACATACACAGACATACAGGCATAAATACATGTACACAAGTGGTATGGGAAGTCCTTCTGAATATGTGTTGCTTTTATTGTTTAATTAATAAAGCTGTTTCAGCCAGTGGCTTGACAGAATAGAGCTAAGAGGGGAAACTAAACTAAATGCTGGGAGAAAAAAGACAGAGTCAAGGAGAGCCATGTAGCTGCCACTAGAGCCTGTCAAAACTTTGCCTATAGGCCACGATCTCATGGTGATGCAGATTAATGGAGAAGGTTTAGTTAGTGCTGAAATTAAAGATGTGCACCACCATGCCTGGTCCTAAGCTTTTCTCTAATTTTTTTTCACAAGTTAGAAGCTTAGCTGGATGAAGTCTGGCTCTAAGGTCAGTTTCTAAACTTTGTCTGGAGAGACGGCAAGGACCATGGTTCAGTTCCCAGCCTGTGGCTCACAACCATTTGTAACTCCACTTCCAAAGGATCGAATGCCCTTTTCTGACCTCAATAAGCATCGGGCATGCACACAGTGCACATATATGCAGGCAAAACACTCATACACATGAAACACAATAAATTAATGTAAAAGTAAACAAATCTGAATCTTTGTAAACATTTAAATAAGATTTTCAGCTTGATGTGGGAGAGTCTTCTGTTTGTGTTGATTTCATTCATTAATAAAGAAAACTGCCTTGGCCCATTTAATGGGTCAGCCCTTAGGTGGGTGGAGTAGACAGAACAGAAAGAAGGAAGTGAGGAAGATGGCTCAGTCAGATGCCACGCCTCTCCTAAGTGAGATATATGCCATGCCTCTCCTCTCTGAGCCAGATTCAATGAAGCTCCGGCCCAAGATGGACATACGCTAGAATCTTCCCGGTAAGGCACCACTTTGTGGTGCTACACAGATTATTAGATATGGGTTAGTCAAGATGTGAGTAAGAGGCTGAAACTAATGGGCCAGGCAGTGTTTAAATGAATACAGTTTGTGTGTTGTTATTTTGGGGCATAAGCTAGCCAGGTGGCCGGGAGCAGGGTGGTGGGAATGCAGTCCACTGCTCCCAATCACTACATCAGCTCATAAAAATATTTCTTTAAGCAATTACAAAAGTTTAACTGTAATATATGTTATGGCCCATGGTAGGCTTATTTTATTTTCGGAAGAAAGGTGTTTTTCAAATTCTCTACTGCTCCAGCTCACCGAGAATTCAGTTATGAAAGAGTCTAGGATATGGCATCCCATTTACACTACCTGATAGTAAATTAAGCGGCACCATTTGCCCTTTACAGCAATATTAAAAGGTGATGTCTACAAAAGCATCAGTAGCCAGGAAGCCGGATTGAACTCAATGACTGATAATGTGATAGTGCCAAAAGCAAGGAAAGTTAAACACAAATATTTTAATACTTTTAATTATTCTGGATAAATGTCTCTATTGGATGATGAAGAGTCATGCCTGACACTTACTTGTTATACTGCTTCGATATTACAAATTAGACAAGAGTAGAGATTTTCGTGTCTATGCTTTAACATTCATTACCCCTAACCTTTTAGTGAGCTCAGGATATATTCATTGAATGAATTAGAAAATATTACGTAGGAAAAGATCTTCACTAACCCCACATTGGACAGAGGACTGGTCTCTGAAATATACAAAGAACTCAAGAAACTTGACATCAAAAGAATAAATAATAAAAAAGGGGGTGTGCAGACCTAAACAGAGAACTCTCAACAAACAAATCTCAAATGGCTGAAAGACACTTAAGGAAATGCTCAACATCTTTAGCCCTCAGAGAAATGCAAATTGAAACAACTCTGAGATTCCATCTTACACCTGTAAGAATGGCCAAGATCAGATCAAAAACACTGATGACAGCTTATGGTGGAGAGGATCTGGGGTATGGCGAATGTTCCTCCAGGTTGGTGGGAGTACAAACTTGTACAACCACTTTGGAAACTAGTATGGCAATTTTTCAGAAAATTAGGAATCAATCTACCTGAAGACCCAGTAATACAGCTGTTGGGTATATACCCAAAGGATGCTCACTCATGCCACAAGGATATAAGCTCAACCATCTTCATAGCAGCATTATTTGTAATAGCCAGAAACTGGAAAATTAGATGTCCCTCAGCTGAAGAATGGATAAAGAAAACGTGGTACATTTACACAATGAAATACTACACAGTGGATATATATATATATATATATATATATATATATATATATATATGTATAATCTTAAAATTTGCAGGCAAATGGAAGGATCTAGAAAAAGCCATACTGAGTGAGGTAATGAGAAAGACAAATATAATATTTACTCACTCATAAGTGGCTCTAGATATAAAGCAAAGAACAACAAGCCTACCGTTCACAACCCAGAACAAAGAGAACCCTAAGAGAGACATACAAGGATCTACATAGGAAGGAGAAAAAGACAAGATCTCCTGAGTAAATTGCGACAAAGGGGATAACGAGAGAGAGTAAAAGGGAGATGGGAGGATGATATTCACAGCAGGAAGGAAGGGGAGCGGAGAAAAAAAATGTATAACTTAATAAAAACAATAAAAAAGAAAATACTGTGGCCTATCTGAGTACCTAAATTGTAAACATCTCTAAAATTAAAGTAAAACATGACAAAGTGGCTTTTGAGATCTATAGCAAGCAGTGAGTTGTGAGTCACCAAAGGACAGGAAGTGAGAGTAAGTACTAAAAGTCCAAAGTGTGGGCAGAGCAGGAAAATAACGGCAGCCAGGGACGCCACTTGACTTGGGCTATGTGCACAATCCTCTTGTAATGCACTTGGCAACCAAAGACCCTCACCTGCATGGACTATGCACATAACCCTCTCCAAATAACGTACTTGGCAACCTGTCAGAAATGTTGCACCTCCAGATACGTAAAGCTGCACACACCCTGGATAACCAATTGGGGGCTCATTCCTGGAGAAAGACTGATTTTTGTTTTTCTTCTCTTGGCATCCATTAATTGCTTTAACTCTTCATCTTGATGTAGGACCCTGTGAGATTTCCGCTCTCTACACTGCCATACCAACGTTCATGTCTTGTTTAAGCAACCATTTGCTGAGATTTTACAGGTGCAGCTTCCCTGTAACATAGAGAAAACACAGTCTCACAGCAAACATCCTGATCCTCTGGCTCTTACAGTCTTCCCACTTTTTCTTTCTATGATGTTCCCCGAGGCTTAGGTGTATGGGTTGGTTTGTAGATGTACTGGCTTGGTACCCTGTGGTCAGTTGTGAGGACTGAAATTCTTAGCGGACTCTGGGTCCCCTTGAACATTAAAGAGGAAGAATAACGAGACTGTTGATCACACACAAAAGATAAGATTATATTTATGAAAGTAGAAGAGATATAACTTTTTTAATGAGTGTGTGTCTATGGGTTATTTGTATTTTTAGTTCCTTTTAACAGCAACTGAATTGCAATCAGTTGTGCATATAGGAAGAAAAGTTGAAAGTTTTAATCTCTTCTTTTTCAAGAGAGAAAACTGTAACTAGAAATGTAATTGGAATAAATATCTTTTAATGCTTAAGATTATAATCTTGACTTTGCCGAATAGACCTTTGGAGAGTCACAAATTCTGAAGCCCCGTGGGATAATATGCAGGTTGATGAAGTGATACATTGTACCCTTCTGGCATTTGGGAAGACTTCTCAATAGTTTTCAAAGATTCAAACAGAAACATCTTTAGTGATTATACTTCAGAGAAGTGAGAAGGTTGTCAAGTTTCCTGCCAGGGGATGTTGAAGAAAATAGAACTAAAGGAATTCTTTAGACCTTTCCTTTTGTGTCCCTGCACATGGATGTGCTGCAGGAAAAAGCAAAGAGTTTCTGACCAAGGAGGAAGCAGCTTTAAGAAAGCAAAGCCCACACTAAGAACTGGCAGTACCATCAGTGACCGACCAGCATTGTTCAAGCCCAACCCATCTTCCTGTTTTCATGGAATTTGCAATCATGTTTTGAATTTAACTGGAACATACTGCAACAACTTGGGACCTGGTTTCAAACATGTTTCCACACAAACTCCTCCACTCTACCAAATGTAAATACTACCATTGAAACAAATATATCTACAAATCTAACTTAACAAGTTTGTAGAGGAAAATAGACATTATTTTCTATCATGCTCTTTTAACTAAACCAGAATTTTAGATAGTCTAGAGTCATCTTAAAAAATCTCAAAGTAAAGATATAGTGACCAGAAACACAGTATAATATTTGCAAAAGCACAAAGCACTGTAACAAGATAGAGAACGCTGATACTATTACGGGAAAGCATAGAGGGATGCTTCCAGAAATTGATGCAGGCAAAGAATTTATGTCTCCTGAAGTTCTGGCAAAAGTGGCAAGAGAGACTATTTCAAACTAACACCCTCTGCACAGAAAAGGAAATAATCAAGAAAGTAAAGAGGTAACCTAGAAAATGGAAAAGATTTGTAAAGAATTCATCTTACAAGGGATTAACATATAAGGAACTTAACAACAGCAGTAAACCAAAGTAACTGGATCAAAGACAGCACAAATGACCTAAATACACATTTCTCAAAAGACAATAAAAAATAGCCAGAGGCATATAAAAAATATTCAATCAGAATGGATGGAAATAGAAAACACTATTCTGAGTGAGGTAACCCAGACCCAAAAAGATGAACATGGGATGTACTCACTCATAATCGGTTTCTAGCCATAATTAAAGGACATCGAGCCTATAAATTTGGGATCCTTGAGAAGATAATAAGAAGGTGAACTCCCAAAAAAAGATATAGTAATCCTCCTGGATATTTGAAGTAGACACGATCGCCAGGCAAAATTGGGAACTTGAGGGTTGGGCAAGACTGGGCCAAGGGAAGATGGGGAGAGAAAAGTGTGAAGGGGAGAACGGGGGGAGCTCGGAGGAATGGGGTGCTTGGGATATAGGAAGGGTGGATATGGGAGCAGGGAAGCATATATCTTAATTTAAGGAGCTACCTGAGGGTTGTCAAGAGACTTGACCCTAGAGGGGTTCCCAGGTTTCCAGGGAGACGCCCCCAGTTAGTTCCTTGGGCAGCTGAGGAGAGGGAGCCTGAAAAGGCCAGTTCCTATAGCCATACTGATGAATTTCTTGCATATCACCATAGAATCTCCACCTGACGATAGATGAAGAAAATGACAGAGCCCCACATTGGAGCACATTGGACTGAGCTCCCAAGGTCCTGATGAGGAGCAGAAGGAGAGAGAACATGAGAAAGAAAGTCAGGACCGTGAGGGAACCTCCAGCTGGCGACAGATGGGGAAGGTGACTGAGCCCCACATTGGAGCACTGGACTGAGCTCCCAAGGTCCTGATGAGGAGCAGAAGGAGCGAGAACATGAGGGAGAAAGTCAGGAACGAGAGGGGTGCGTTCACTCATGGAGACGGTGGGACAGAACTAATGGGAGATCACCAACTCCAGTTGGAATGGGACTGATGGATCATGCGACCAAACCCGTCTCTCTGAGTGTGGCCAACAGCGGGGGCTGACTGAGAAGCAAAGGACAATGGCTCTGGGCTCTGATTCTTCTGCATGGACGGGCTCTGTGGGAGCCTTCTCAGCTTGGTCGATCACCTTCCTGGACCTGGGGGGAGTTGGGAGGACCTTGGTCTTAGCATAGAGTGGGGAACCCTGATGGCTCCTTGGCCTTGAGAGGGAGGGAGGGGAGGTATGGGTGGAGGGGAGGGGAGGGAAGGGGGAGAAGGAGGGGGGGGAAAGGGGAAGGAGGAGGGGAGGGAGGGGGGAGGAGGAGGGAAGGAGATGGAAATTTTTCAATATAAAAAAAAATAAACCATGAGAAGGAAAAAAAAAATATTCAATCAGGAGCCAGTGAGATGGGTCAGCAGATAAAGGCATTTGCTGCCAAGGATCACATCCTGTGTTCAGTCCTACAACCGACGTGCTATAAGGAAAACTGACCCTCAGAATTTGTTCTCAGACCTCCATCCACATTTGCCATGCTATGCACACATTCCTGCATCAATAAAATAAATTAACATTAAAGAAAAATTCACATATACAAATACAATATACACACACAATATACACATACATACATATATACACACACAATATACACATACACACATATATACACACACACAATATACACATACACACATATATTTACATCCCAAGTTCCAAGCGACAGAACTATCAGTTGCATCAAATCACCACCCGTAAGATTCCAGCGAGCAGACAGCCTGAGAGTCAACGTTTGTCAATGTTTACTGTGTGCATGGGTCACTGTGAACTTTGATGAATATGTAGATTTTTGAGTATGGACCTGAGTGTGCACAAATGCCAACATTTCTACGGCATTTCTGCAGGTCTCTCAAATTCATGAGTATCAAAGGAGGAATTTGAAAGAGATCAAACATTGATCCCTATTCAAGCTCTAAGGAATTTGGTAAAATCACACAAGCCCAAGCCTGGCTCTTTTCCAATAAATTTAAACTTCTTTGTCTCTCTGTTTTACCCCACCCCTCACCCCCCATAACCCCGGCTTATACAATCTCTCCTCTCTGTCTTCAGCAAGATTCCCACAGCTCAGACCAGTACTTTGCTGTGGATCTCTGCATCTGCCTCCATCAGTTACTGGATAGAGTATCTCTGATAACAATTAGGGCAGTCACCAATCTGATTACAGAAGATGGCCAGTTCAGGTTCCCTCTCCACGGTTGCTATGAGTCTTAGCTGGGTCATCCTTGTGGATTCCTAAAGGTTTTCTCCAACCCCAAAATGCCCTCCCCATCAAGAAGCATCTCAAGACACAACAATCACTGGTTTAAGAATTGCTAGCCCTCAGCCATAAAATCCCTTAGCCCTGCTTGTGATGATAGCTGTCCCTTTCCTCCCTTTCTTTTCTTTTTCTTTCTTTCTTTT
This sequence comes from Arvicola amphibius, assembly GCF_903992535.2. Lineage (NCBI taxonomy): Eukaryota > Metazoa > Chordata > Mammalia > Rodentia > Cricetidae > Arvicola > Arvicola amphibius. The sequence continues at coordinate 86,976,150 of NC_052048.2, forward strand.
TCTTTTTTTGTTTCTTTCTTTCTTCCTTCCTATTTCCCCCTGTCTCTCTTGCTCTCTCTTTTATGAGCTTTGTAAAATTATAGAATTCAACCCCCCTTAAAAAGTTGAAAAATAGGTTTTAATGGAGTCTCACAATGGGCATTGTGCTGGATAGTTTTATGTCAACTTGACACAGGCTAAAGTTATCTTGGAGGAGGGAGCCTCAATTTTAAAATGTCCCCAGGGTTTCTCCCATTAAATCAATAGAGGGCTGCACAGACAGGGATGACAGAACGATGACAAGCACAGGCATTGCCAAGGGTAACACCCATATGGCTCATCGAATATGAAGAGGCTGGCCTGGTGTCTGCATGGATCCTTCACCCCAGGGCTCTAGTCTCTTTGGTTCAGGAAGGTTCTCTTTAGGCTACCGACAGAGAAACATGAACACCAACCCAGCCACAAAACCTTTGACCTACAATCAACCCTGTCTACAAGATGTGCTGGGTGGAACAGAACTGGTGGGAATGGCCAACCTATATCTGCTTTAACCTGAGGACCATTCCATGACAGGGAGTCCATACCTGACACTGCCTGGATGGCCAGGAACTGGAGACTGGCTAGCCCAGAGACCTAGGGTAGACCCAAACAAGACTGGTCTTTAAAAAAAAAATCAGTGAAATAATTCCTAACAATATTCTGCTGTCCTCATAGATTGGTGCCTTGTTTAGGAGTCAACAGAGAGGCTTCCTTGGGCAGCAGGTGGGAGTGGATGTAGAGACCCGCAGCCAGACATTATTTAGAGAGAGAGTCTAAATTAGAGGCCTCTATTGGGTCCCTTCCCTCAGAGGGAGATCCCACAGAAGAGTGAATAGAAAGATTGTCGAAGCCAGAGGGGATGGAGGACAACAGGAGAACATATGGCCCACTGAGTCAGCTGAGCAAGACCCAGAAGTGAAGCAGCAAGCACAGGGCCTGCAGCGTCTGCAGAAGGTCTTCTGCATATGTGCTGTGGCTGTTAGCTTGGCGACTCTGTGGGACTCTAACTATGGGAGCAGGTGTGTCTTTTACTCTTTCGCCTGTTCTTGTGACTTCTTCCTCCTCTTGGCTGCCTTGTCCAGCCTTGATGTTAGGGATTTTGCCTTGTCTTATTCAATAAGACTTATTGCATCTTGTCTTGGCGTGTTTGGTTGTTGTCTCTTGGAAACCTGATGTTTTCTGAAGGGAGATAGAGGACTGGGGGATAGATGGGGTGGCGGGGCTTGGAGAAGCGGAGGTGGAGAAACTGTGGTTAGAATGTATTATATGAGAGAAGAATATATTTTCAATTGAAAAATAAAAGTCTCTATAAGATCAGGTTGTAGGCAAGCCTATAAGGCATTTTCTTAATTAATTGCCTAATTGAGGGCCCTCAATTAGTGGGTTATGCTACTCCTCAGCTGGTGGTCTGGGGTTCTATAAGAAAGCAAACTGTGCAAACCAATAAGCAAAGCCCCTCCATGGCCTCTGCATCAGCTCTTGCTTCCAGGTTCCTGCCTCATTTGAGTTCTTGCCTGACTTCTTCTGATGATGAGCAGTGGAAGTGTAAGCCAAATAAACCCTTTCCTCCCCAACTTGCTTTTGGTCATGATGTTTCATCATAGTAACAGAAACCCTACCTAATTAAGACAAGTTGGAAGAACTTGAGAAAAAGCTGAGAAACTGAATTTTCTTATAGAGATTATTTTTTTAATTCCAGTTTTTCCAAGTGTATATTGGATTATCTTTAAAAATGTAATTCTTTAATTGTATCCTTGGCATTTTGAAACTTAACATATAAGGTTTCAAAAATGACTCCCAAGCTCCTAACAAACCACAGCTCTAAAATGCCAACCAGGCACAATCTCTTTGAAGAAAAGGCTTCCTGCTCACGAAAAGGCAACAACAGCTCAAAGAGGTATCACCCGCTCTTTCACCATCATGATAATCTTACACAGATGCCAGCCAACATGCAGCATTTGATAATTTAGACGGTTGAGGAAACTATAAAGGGTATAACTCTACTCATGACTGTACTTAGCAGAATCAAATAGAACGTTAGAGATACAGAAGGAACAAGAGACATCTCACCTTATATAGCATTAATCTGAACCAATCAGCTAAGGCATCATAGAAGCTGAAGTGAACAATGGCATCAATGGGTGCTTGAATTTGAATTCCCGATAAGGAATTGCTTCTTTGTGCCAGACAATGCCATTTTATTTAATCCTTACAACAAATGTGTGAAGTTTGGTACTATAAAACACCATTCTAGGGGAATGTAAAGTAGGGTCAGGAAAATGACCCCAAATAACACGGATAGCAAGGAACAGAGGACAAACTCAAGCACAGATAACCTGGTTCTTGAGTTCATACTTTTAATGACTATAATGCTTCTCTAAACCAGAAGGTGGGAGGTGAAATACAAAGCTAGTAACCTCAGAGGCTCTATGAGAGTTACTACTGAGGGTACAGAGAGTCACCAATGCACACTTCTATGAAAAGAAATTGCAGGAATATGAATTTGAAAGAACTTTGTATTATAAAAGAGAATAGCTATTCTAAAGAGACTGAATTCTTAATGTGTTTGAATCTGTAAGGACTGGGGGATTTTAGGATGAATTAGAAAGGAAAAGTTTTAGCTCCAAAATGGTGTTTTATGTTGACATGAACAACAGTTGACAAGGACCCAGTTTTGGTGGATAGTTTTATATCAGCTTGACACAAGCTAAAGTCATCTAAGAGGAGGGAACCTCAACTGAGAAAATGCCTCCAGTGGGGTGGTGGTGTCACATACATTTATTCCCAGAACTCGGGAGGCAGAAGCAGAGGCAGGCAGATCTCTGAGTTTGAGGCAAGCTGGTTTATAGAGTGAGTTCCAGGATGGCTAAGGCTACACAGAGAAACCCTGTCTTGAAAGACCAAAAGGAAGAAACGACTCCAGAAGATAACAGATGTAGGCAGCATTTGCTGTGTTTTCTGGGGTTTTTCTTTTCTTTTGTTCTATTGATAATGATTTTACTTAAACCTATAGCAGTGTTACAAAGTACTCTTATTTTGATTTTATCAAAAGACTATCTCACTGTGGATCATATGATGTCACAAAGTGGTGTTTTCCACTAAGTTTTAGGGGTGCATGTTTGTGCTATTTTGAGAAAACCAGCCGACTTTTTTTTCTCTAAGAGCAAACAGATTGAGCTCCTGTAACGACTTACTTTATAAAATGTGTTTTCTGATCTATAGCTAATGCTTATTGTTCACATAGAAAGCCAAATACTTCAAGACATTTGACATCATTCTGTTTGTCCTCCTAGCAACTTAAGATTGGAGGCAGATTCAGCTTTTTAACAGAAGACATAGTTAAGGCACTGGTCAAGTGGACATCTGGGAGGTAGCAGAATGGGACGAGAAGGCTGGAACTTTTGCTACCTAATTTTCTGTTCTACTCCGTGTTGTTCATACCAATCGATGTGCAGGTCTCTTCATTAAAGATTCTCAGTTTGTTCGCCCCCACACTTTTTTCCTGTGACAGGGTTTCTCTGCAGCTTTGGAAAATATCCTGGAACTAGCCCTTGTAGATCAGGTTGGCCTCGAACTCACAGAGATCTCCCAGCCTCTGCCTCATGTGAGCTGGGATTAAAGGAGTGTGCCACCACAGGCTTTGTTTCCTTTTTAAAGACATTTTAAAAAAAAATTTTCTTAGGTTCATTTTATTTTATGTATACGAGTGTTTTGCCTGTGTGTATTATGTATACCAAGTGTGTGTTTGGTGCATGAGGAGGTCAGAAGAGGGCATTGGATCCCCCGGAACTGGAATTACAGATGGCAGCAAACCATCATGTGGGTGTTGGGAACTGAACCTGAGTCCCCTGCAAGAATATGAGCTGCTCTCAACCACTGAGTCCTCTCTCCAGTGTCCCACACCTTCTTTAAAGTCTTTTCATTGAGCCTAACCACGTTAGCTGGGACTATAAGTACCATTAGGTCTGGCTGCAGTTTTGTGCCCAGGACACACCGGAGCAGATAGAGTTCCATTTACCCGCTGCTTCTCACCTTACACACAGTCTCTCCTACTAACATCCCCCACCAAATCAGTGCCTTTGCTACCAGGGAAGAACCTACACTAACAGAGAAGGCAGAGAGCGGCAGAAGCTGAACCCGGGCTCCTGTTCTCCTTCCGCCTAAGTAGAGGATGGGCAAGGGCTTCCGTTGCTATCCTGAACACTTGCAGAGAATTATTATTTCTATGTAAGTTCTCCTACTATCTCTACCTAGGTTCTCACTTATTTGTTATTAAGTTTACTTCTACTTTGAGTAAACTGAACTCTGGCAAGCTTCCTAGGTCAGACAGAAGCAAGAATCATGAATTATCCCTTAACAAAAACCATCCACTATATTTAGTTGTTTCTAAAGTGTATATTTTAATGTCAGATATGGTACTATGGTATGAAATTCTCAAAAAATTAAAAATAAAATAATTTTAAAATATATTAAATACACATTTCCCTCCCATCTTAGGATCACTGAAATTAAGATGAATTTTTCAATATCATTTTACTGTGTTGGCCAAGTGATGCTTGTGACATGGTGTTGTCATTACAGGTCAGCACCACACTTTATAGAATGGACATAATTGGCTTAGATGAAAAAATGCTAGAAAAAAATGTGTGTCACTCTTCACCTTTGAAACCAACCAAATTCCCGAAGGAAGAAGGACAGTCCACAGTCTTGCATCCCCCATCAAATGAGCATCACAAAGTAGACTAGCACAAATGAAGATGCGTAAGGTACCTCTTAACAATATAATTTTATGGAACCACTTTCTTGGCCAACACATTAGACAACATATCACTCTATTTACTGTTCCTGGGTGCTCGGTAGTATAGATCAATCTACACAACTGTAAAGTCAGCTAAAATGTACCCGTGGAGGTCTGCGGACAACCAGCAGGAATCAAGTCTCCTTCACAGTGTGGAACTTAGCAATCAAACTCAGGTCTTCGGGCTTGGGTGTAAATGTTCTATCTCCTGAGCTATCTAACCGGTCCCATTTTTGGATTATTTAAGTGGTTGCACAACCAACACTCTTAAAGGCAGAAGTCAGTATTGACAGTGTATCAAAGTCACCATGAATAGAGGGAGAGAGACAGAGAGAGAGAAGGAGGAGAGAGACAGAGAGAATTTTTAGAATCAAGAGAATACAGCAATATAACAATATAACAGTTGGCTTAAAGGCTGAACAGAAACATCTTCCGATATTTACTATTTTCACTATCTGTGACTTCGTGCCTGACTTTTAAGACGACTGAAAAGGTTGCCCATGTCTGTGCCTTAGTGGTAGATCCTTTACTGACTTAAAAGACACATCTGTTTCAATAGCCTAAACATGGTGTGCAAGAATATCACCTCGTTAAGGTCTATTCTTAGTCTTTTAGAATGCTAATTCACACACAAACTTGCAGCTAAATATCCCCTAATTGAATTAAAAGTATGTATTAGTTAATTTTCTTATGGTTGTGATGAAATACTCAACAAGGGAAAGTTAAGGAAGAAAGGGTCTATTTGTTTCAAAGTCCGAGGGTGTAGAGCATTGCGGAGAAGTCCCGGAAGTAGACATAGGACACTAACCACACTGCATCTGTCATGCCTGTGTCTCAGACTCCCTAATGACACCACGGAGCCGATTTTCCGTGGTAAATGCAAGAAGGTCTTTGTTTAACAAGCTTAGGCTGGGACCACAAACCTTCAGCACACCAACACAGTGGGTGAGAAGGGAACTTGGCCCGGGAGTTCAGAAAAAGACAAACTTGTAAGGGGAAACATCTCAAGTAAGGAATACATGTCTTGGCATCTTGGGATTGGGTAAAGAGGGTACAGAGGAAGAGGATTTCTGAAACCATCAGTCAGTTTTTGTACGCAGAACCTAACAAAGAACCATAAATTACCGGCAAGGCATCTGCTAGGGCAGGATGTCGTCAGTCACATCTGGACCGTGCTCACTTTTACTGCCTCACACCTAATTGGCTGTCCAGTTGGCTGTCCATTTTAAATTTCTCTATCTCAGCACATTTCTGGAACTGAGGTCAATCCTAGGTCACCTGTTGTTTTAAAAGAAGTCCCATCTCTTAAGATGGAGTCTGTGAAATCACATTTCAGTGAACTCTCAGGGTCTCACAGTCCTTATCCAGGATGTTGGTGCTCACCTTGCTTTCTCTTTTTATTCATCTGGGTCCAGCCAGGGGAATGACATCACCTACATTTAGGGTGGGTCTTCCTACCTACCACAGTCAACCTAATCTAGAGAATCCTTCTGTTATTCAGGATGTTGACAAGTTGACAAATCAATACTAAACATTACAATATGATTTGATGAAAAATATCAATAATCCAATATTTTATTGAGGAGGGCCAAAACAAATTATAAAATACCTTTTTACTTTACTTTTATTTGAGATGCTATTTCTGTTTTGTGTTGTTTAAGTTTTGTTAATTAGTTTTATTTTCAAAGTCATGTGTGCTTGCGTGTGTGTGCATGTGTGTGTGTTTGTGTGTGTGTGTGTGTGTGTGAGAGAGAGAGAGAGAGAGAGAGAGAGAGAGAGCTTGTGAATATGAATGCAGCGCCTGCAGAGTTGTAGTTACAGGCGGTTATATGCAGCAGGAAGAGCCAGGCATACTCTCAACCGCTGAGCCATCTCTCCAGGCCTTGTTTCTCGCTTGTTTGTTTTGTTTTTTTTGCTTTCAGGCAGGGTCTCATCCTAATTTAGCTGGCCTGAAACCCAGTTCATAGTCCTGGTTGTCCTTGAACTTCTGTCAACACTCCTATCTTGCCCTTCCCATTGCTGGGGTTACAAGTGTGTGCCAGTTTTCAAATGTTCTCCCTGGAAGCCTTGCCTTTTATTTTCTGCATCGACTCCTCCCATTAACCTCTCTCAGTGATGATGCAATGATGGAGTATGGGGCATCAAATAAAAAGATTAAAAATAAAAATAGTCCAGATGAAACCCAGCAAATGAATCATCTCTTCATTACAAGTATACTATTTATTTTAATTATATACACATTCTACCGGCCCCCTTCAGCCTCTCTAGAACACACCCTCCCTTCAACTTCATGTCACATATGCACATAAATATGCATATGTGTGTGTGATGAAGGATATGTGACTATCTCCCCTATTCAATATGAACATGAGCTATTAAAAATGAGCCAACTCAGCACCCAAAACTCAACTCCTCAGTTTTGCTTGTGAGCCTCGCCTTTCACAGCTGAGCCAGCTCTCCAGCCGCAAAGCTCTATTTCATTTGCTTGACTCTGGCGCCCTCTTGTGATTAAAGCATGAAAAGTCTTTTATGCCAACACATTTTCCCCAAAACATGAGGACATTTCAAATTAAGATACTGCTCATCCCTACAGGAGAAACCAAAACAATGTAAAACAATTCCATTTTGGGCCAATGAACATTCCAAATTGGGCCGTCCAACAATCCTCCCAAGTCTCAGCTTTGAATTCCACATCATTCACATCTTTAAACTCTGTCACTGGCTGCTTCGCATGCTTCTTGCCATCTCTGTCACTCTGCAGCACGCCCTTTGTCTCCATTCTCAGTAACTCACTACACAGACAGATGACTTCCCAACACTCGTCCCTGATTCAGCAGCGTTCTCCCGGGCAATGTCAGAGAATTTGCCATCACCAGTCTTGTCTCGCTTCCCAGCCATCATACTCCACCTGTTCCAGCCCCACTAGTCACCCAACTCCAACAACACCCCGCAGGAACCCGCACACGGGTGTTCTCTGTGCTTCGTCCTGTTCAGGTGTCTCTAGTTCCCACGCCGGCTGAAAGTTGACAGTCTTTGTTATAGTCACACCCTTGGGAACACCTAAACGCCTTCCTTCGCCTAACTATACTCTAGGCAAAACCCAGAAACCAACTTCCCTCCTCTTCGTCCCTGCAGCTGAAAGGAAGTGGGGAAACCACATAAGAATAATGACTCATCTAATTTTAAATTCAGCATCAGGAATCCTAATGTCTCGCTGATACTGTATGGCTGCTAGCCCTGGCCTCTCTCTCTCCCTCTCTCTCTCTCTCTCTCTCTCTCTCTCTCTCTCTCTCTCTCTCTCTCTCTCTCTCTCTCTCTCTCTCTCTCTCTGTGTGTGTGTGTGTGTGTGTGTGTGTGTGTGTGTGTGTGTGTGTGTGACAGTCTTACTATGTAACCCAGGCAGGCCTCAGTCTCATGATTCTCCTGCCTCAGACTCCCAAGTGCCGAAAGTACAGGAATGTGCAACCACTCCTGTCCTTATTTTCCTATTTCAATAGTCACCTGATTCACTCGCTCCTACTCCCCATTATGTGCCCCTCCACACTCATGATGTACCTGTAAGTGCACGTGTGTTCATGTATGTGCATGTGTGTATGTGTGATTCTCAGATGATAATATGTCATTTACTGCTTTACTGAGGAAACTGCAGCAAAGGGGAACTTTTAGACCACTGGAAGTGCCCACCTACTTTTATTATTCTGAGAGGAGCTGTCTACTTTCCTGTGTAAAGGCCAGGGCAGTTGCTTTGCATCAAATCCCATCTCTTTCTTTGCTCAGTGACAGCCTTTTCCTTTTTCTCTTTTGTATTATCTTATATGGAGTCGATTGGGGTCACATGCCTCAGCATAAGCATGCTGTTATTTATTTACCTCATTTTCAATATTTCTCTTGATCCCACATTTTCTTCCAACTGTTCTGTTGTTCTGCTTTGTTTTACAGCAAAACTGTTTTTTTAAAAAAAAAAAAATCCTACAAATTCCCTCAGCTCTCCAGTCTTTGCCTTCTTTCACTCTACTCAAACAATGAGAATAATGATAAATTGCTGAGTTAAATTTGAGATGGTTTTGTAAGCAGCAATAGATAGCTGAACCAATCCTCAGAGACAGTAACATGGTCTCCTCTGGGGGGAAAGAGCTCATTCCTAAAAAAGGCTGCAGAACTTGTCGGTTTACACCTGTAGGACCTGGAGGAAGAGCTAGGGCTGCTCGGTCATTACAGGTTATAACCATCAAAGCCGGGTGTGGCATCAAGTATCTGGAATTCCATCACTAAGGAGGCTGTCAGGGTAACAGCAAGTGGAAGCCCAACCTGGGATTCCCAATCATCCAAGCAAACAACAATTAAACCATTGATATGGGTGCTCTCCCCAAGAATCAAGATTTGGAGTATAGCATGTTGGTGGAGGAATGGAGGTGGAGCTAACAGTTTGAAAAAGGATACTTAATAAATGTCCAGGCTCGATGATGTCTGCAACTGAAAAACCAGAAAATCTCTCACATAATTTAGACAAAAAAACAACATTTACAGAACTAATAGGTCCAGTATGCTCAGTCTGAGGGGTACATCTACTAACTTTATTCCTCTGGGGTAGTACTGCTATCACTATATTAAAAATTCATTGATGAGGGTCAGAAGATATCACGCAAAGTAAAAGCACTTGCTACCAGGCCCAGTGACCAGAAATCAGGAGAGAATCAACTCCTCCAAGTTGTTCTCCGATCTTGACACATGCTCTATGGCATCTTTGCACACACCCCTCAGGAAAAAAAAAAATGTTGAAAATGAATTGGCTGGGACTGAAGATTTGGCTCAGCTGTTAAGAGTGCTTGCCGTGTAACCATGAAGACCAGAGTCTGAACTGCAGCATCTATGTACCAAACTGGACATCTCATGATGCCTGGAACCCCCACTCTGAGAGGGATGAGAAGCAAGAGGATCACCAAGGATTGCTGGCTTCCAGCATCCTGGAGAAAATGTGAGCTTTACCTTCAGGGAGAGGCCCTGACTCAAAGTAGTAGGCCAAAAGTAAGAGAGGACACCTGACACCCTCTTCTGGCCTACATGTACATATGTAGATGTGTATACCCGCACATAAGTGTGCATACACTTACGCAGACACATATACCAAAAAAACAAGTAAATAAATCTTTTAAAAATGCTTAGTGGGGGCTAAAGAGACAGCTCAGCTGATAAATACTATGACTCACAACCAGGACATGCTTTGGTGAACCAGACACACAGATGACTTAAATTTGAAGAAGTCTGTAGGTCAGACAGAATGGTATGTGTAACTGATGTGGGAAAGTGTACCCTCACCTCGGGGATACAGTAGCGAGTTCAAGACCAGCCGGGACAGCTTCACTGTGAGAGAGCAAGTGCAATTTCCAGGTAAGCTAGAGGGAGAGAGTTTTCCAGACTTCTCCAATCTGTTGTGCTCTGTGGCAAGAGCATATGGGTCACCAGGACTGAGATTCTCATGTATGTAGGTAGAAAGAAATCCCGGACTGTGAGGCAGAACTTTAAGGGAACTAAAGTACGCCCTTACCTAATACCCAGCCAGTTCAGAGACTGAGAGTCCACTGAGGGCATATGTGGGAAGTTTTTCTTTTCCTGTATTGACTCTTTCACAATGTGGTACATATATATTTGTATGTATATGTGTGTGTGTATATATATAGATACATATGTACATATATATATTTATTTATTATATTTATCTTCCTTATCCTCTCTTACCCCTCTCCCACCAAACCCTTTTGCCTCCCCATTCCTGGTTACTTTCAAGTCTTTGTGTGAGTGTGAGTGTGTGTGTGTGTGTGTGTGTGTGTGTGTGTGTGTGTGTGTGTAGCCTACTGTATTTAATTATGATTGCTTGTGTGAGCATTGGTGGGGGATTATTAACCAATACAGGTAAAACTTGAATCTCAGATTAAAATTATTACAGGGAAAATATTTATACATAAATGGTGTATTATATTTGACAGTCTTACGAAAGAAGCACAATTGTCCCTGGTTGAGAACCACTGATAGAAGTTAGCAGTTGTCAATAATGACATGTGGTGATTCTCGGGGTAGATTAGCTCATGGCAGGGTGGAGGTCAGTAGGAGCGCACATCCCCAAAGCCCTGAGTTTAAGCACCAGTACCACCACCCCTCACAAAGCCAGAAAGAAAATCCTGAGTTTGGAGAACCACTTCCTAGGATTCTGATTTAAGAGGATTAGGCTAATGTCTGTGGCTTTGCCTTTGCCATGAGGTTGCCAATCAATGCTGGTCCAGAAATAGCCAACACTTCTAGAGCTTCATAGTTACGGCCTCTAAATTGCCCGCCTGACCTGTCTAGGAACAGAAAATATTTCAAGACTGAACTCTACAGGTGAGCATACAGGTGGCAGCCCCTGCGGAGTGGCAGCTGGGATGGCAGCAAGCATTAAATGGTTTCCCCTGGACCTGCCCTTCCCCTTCTACTGGCCAAGAACGCAGAAACCATGTAAATATGAATCCCAAATCCAAAAGTCCAAAACCTGAAGTACTTCAGAGCCTGAAACTTTTGTTCACAATAACGATGTGTGCTCCCCTTCAGGCTATATTACAAGTATATGTGGATAACAGAATCTGAATAAATTCTGCACTTAGATTTGAGTCTGATCCTCAGAGTTTAAGGAATACAGGCATGTATTCCCAAATCTGAAACATGTGTGGCCCCAAGAATCTTGGACAAAAATACTCAGTACTGTGCCCCTAAAGAAAATTGCAGTGACTAATACCAAAATAGACAGGAAAACCAACAGCCTACCCCTAATTCCTATTTAATTCACCTACTTAATGGGAACAAAAACTGGATTATCACCTCTATCAGACTGAAATGTCAATTCCAGAGCAGCACAAGATTAAGATGTTTAACACGGACAACACAGCATCCAGTCCCTAGTGTGCAACCATTAGTCAACCCAGCAATTGTTTCCTAATTGGAAATCTAGTGTTCTATAAATGTCGTAGGTTTGGAAAGAATCAGATGGCCAAGACAATCGGTTTTGTGGATGCCCATAACACTCTCTCCCCAGATGTCCTCAAACTCACTCAATGATTCCCTGTCACAAATAAGCTGCAGCAGCACACGAGGATAGTGTTGGAGCTTATAACATGGTTTTCACTTCTCTCAGCGTGCTCTGCCTATCATTCTCGCAGGGTCCCTGATCTACCAACAGTCAAAGCCAATACTAAGCCATGGATGTGATACAGCTACCCAGGAGGACCAGGTAGTTACCCAGTTTCAGAAATGTGTGCACTTTTCCAATCCAAGGAAACGGCTCTTACTCCTTCCTGGGACAATCACATACCCAGGGTGGAAATTCACATGTCCTACCTGCGGAACATGGGCCAGCGTTATTTCCATGCAGTTGAAGGATACCTTATCTATTGCACATTACTTCTTGGTCTTGCCTCTAAGAGCAAGGGTATTGTATTGTCAAAGTAGTTGACATACCATTGCTTCTCATCACAAGCCTACGTATGTGGCAAAACAGGTTTGGAAATGCTCACCTGTTCACGCCATTTACTGTCTACCCCTGTCATGACGAAAGAACTGGTTTCATACAACAGTGAATGGGCCTGTGGAAGGTGCCATTAAAGTGCAGTGTGGGAAGTTGCCTTGAGCCATCAGTATCCATGTGTACAACCCAATGCTTGGCTGTGGGAACCATGAGGTGGTTACTCCATCCTCACTGGTCTCCTGACTGCTTCTCTAGCAGGATGCACCATGCCTTCCTCCACCTCTTTTGCCTTTCTCTCAGTCTCTTCAGGCTTCCTTCAAATGTTTGTCCTGAACACTTTGTTGTTAAACCTTTTTTTGCCCTCCGGAATATCCTTTTTACATGTATCATATATTGCTTTTCTGCTTGTTCGTTATCTATCAGGTACGCTTCAAACAGGCAGGGATTTCTGTCTCCATCCTCTACAGCCAGTGCCAAAGTCAGAGTCATAGCGTCTGACCCAGACTGTAGGCAGCACCTCTGCTTACATCAGGACAGTAGACATTTTAGACTTTTGAGCATGTAGTTCCTGTTTTAACCATTCCTCTCTGGTCTCTAGCATAAAAGCAGCCCCAGACTGGTAAATAATTGTGAGACATGTGGAGAGAAAAGATGAACGAATAACCAGAGGAGACACTCGTCTCCTCTCTGACGTGACTAGCCTGGCTTGCGTTACACATGTCTGGGAATTCTTTAACGAGAACCTCTGAATTTAAAGGCAACTTCTCACAGTGACTTTATTCTCAAAGCTCTACATTAATCACGTGCTCAGCCAAATCCTGTCATCCTGTCTGCACCTTGCAACCCCTTCTGATGAAGCTAAATCTCTAGAGAGCTAAGCCCTTGTTTACTCAAGGCTGGAACACAAACCATAGCATTGAGATGCAGTGATCCCTTGGAGGGTGTAACATGTAGAATCTAGGGGCTGGGAATATAGCTCAGAGGTAGGATACTGGCCCATCACACATGAGTCACTGAGTTCAAGCCCTAGGTAAAATAGAATAAATAAATTCCAAAATAAAATCTTTTGTTTTGTTTTTAGATAAAATAAAAAAATTCTAAGCCAGGATGCAGTGATGTATGCCTTTAATCTTAGCACTCAGGAGGTAGGGTCAGGTAGACATCTGTGAGTTTGAGGTCAGCCTGGTCTGCAAAGCTAGCTGTAGGCCAGCAAGGGCTATACAGTGAGACCATGTCTTTAAAACAAAGCGATCTAGCCAAACAAACAAGCAAATAAACAGAATCCCAGACTCACAGCACGACTGAGAATGAACCCAGTGCCTTAAACATACTAGGCAAGTATTCAACTACTGGGTTACATCTCACATTCCTGTTTTTATTGCTTTAATTAGTTAAATCTGTTCTTTGCTGATTACATACACATAACCAACATGCTCTGATTACTCTTCAGCCACCTTTATCCTATTTTTAATGAGTTCCTCAAGTGATTCATACCCACAGTGAAGTGTAAAAAGTACAGATTTAATCACATTTGTCAAAGCACAAGTAGAGAAAAATCGTTTCTACAAAACGGGTCGGAGTGCAGCTCAGCACAAGATCCTAAGTTTGACCTCTCTCTGATAGAAGAAAACAAAAAACAAAAAAAACGACAACTTACCTCAGCTACGCAGGGTGAGTGAGATCAAAGAAAAGTAGCCCAGACCTTAGTACAGAGGCCGGAGTGAAATCCAGTAAGATTGCATGCGGGAGCAAGACCTCAACTCAGATCTATGTCTGCCACACAGACAAAAGGCACCCCAAGAGTAGAGTCCACGCTTGCTTGCAGGGGAGTTGAGGGAAAGTTTGGGGAGAAAACTTGTCAATGCCCCATCTTGTTAAGTTTTGTTCCAAGAGACAGGCAAAATCGAGACTTTACAAACATCTAGCTTCGAGGAAATTTATAAATTTCCTCAATTAATTTCAGGACGAAAGTAAAGAATCTCTGTTAGCTGCTCATCCTGAATCAAGAAAGAAATGTGGATTCAAACTGAAGACTATCTGGTTTGAATACTATCAGCTTGGGAGCTTCTCCTGGAGTTGTCGGCAAGACCGGAGAAGGAAATTCAGCCAGAGAGATCTTTTTATATCTTGTTCTCTGGGCGGCAGCATCTCCAGCCCTAACAGCAGCTGTCTTTTAGAACCGAAGAGTAAAAACCTATTCCGGCGAAGCCCCCCTCCCCCAATCCCCACCCTTATCCCACCCCGCCCCCGTCCTGCGTGTGCCCGCGTAAACTTCCTGTCTTTTAGCTTCTAGGAAAGGGGGCTTCTCCTTTTACAGGCTTTGCTTTTTGTCGAAAAAGCACGCAAGCAGGAAGATTTTACGGTTGAAAAGGAAGCAAGCAAAACCAGAGTTAGGTTTCGCTGTAAGGCCCACCAGAGATTTAAAGAGGGAAGGCAAGCTGCATGCTGCATGCGTAGTGAAGCAAGGCAGACCTTTCCTAAACAAAAGAACCAAAGGATGGTCAGACGGCGCTGACGGATTTCTGAAGTTACTTCAGACAGCTGAATGAGTAAAGAAATAACAGTTTATTTTATTTTCAGAGAATAAACAGAACTTTTTTATAGCAGTGGTACAGAAAGCAAAAGATCATTTAATACAGCACGAAGCTGTTTAATCTGACTTAGCACGGAATCTGGCAGCCCGAGCAGGCAGGGTGAGTCACCCGGTTTAAGTAAGACCCCATATAAAAAGCAAAGGAGAATCATACCATGGAATGTTAGGAATATTTCTTAACGCGAGCTCTCTGTTGACGCAAAATCCCCAATCAAGCCAAATCAAAACAGCCAAATTAAGAAATATCCAGGTTTAATGGGAATTCTGCACTCTCAGGTTGCCCCGAGGGAGAACCCGGAAGCCACGAAAACACCACCACTGGAAAGAAAAAAGGGAGACCATGTGTTCCTCTTTTGGGAGCTCATTTAAATACCCTGGGGAGTGGTCCTAACCCCACCCCCAGGGAGGGGTCAGGACCTTGCCTGCTGAGATTTGGAGTCCAGACCAGGCCTAGGGGCTAGGATAGATGCCAGGGACTGGGGCCTATGCTCCCAACTTGACATGGAAAGAAGGGCCAAGGGACCCAGGGACCACCCTGGTCAAACTCCAGGGTCCTAAAGTTCTGGTCAAACACCACTATCTCAGCTCCAAGCTTTCCCATGGGCCAGACTCGCCTACAAGGTCATCTGGCGACTTGTAAACCCTTCTCTAGGGACAGTTCGTCAGGCTCAGGTTCCTTCCCTGGCTGGCCCTCAGTTTTTTCTTTCTCCCAACAGGAGATTCTTGGGTAAATTGTAATTTCTTAGGGTCCATCTTTTCAATAGTCTGCCAGCCCAAAGAACGGGCACTGGTGTCCACATTCCTTCCCTGCATTCCTGGTGACAGCATCAAACTATATATAGACCAAAGCAAAGGGGGGTGGGGAATGCTCAGTACAGTTAATAAGCCCTTATCTGTTGTCAGCTTTTATTCTATGGCGTTTGAATAACCACCAAAACCCACCACCCTGTACCTGCTACCTCTAAATCCACAGACTGCTAGGTTTTGGGTTTAGTGATTCCAGGGGGCACTGATAGAGACAGCTGAGAACTGGGGAGTCCGTTGTGAGAGATCTTAATGCTGTAAACACACACACACACACACACACACAGGCAGGAGCAGCAGCGTGGCAGTCGCTCTCAGCAGAGTTTGGGTCCCAGCACCGAGACCTCATGGGAAAGTTTCTAAAGAGAATCAGAGCCCACAAGGCAGAAGGAGGAGCCTCCTCTCCTTTCGTAAGATTTTAGGAAGGGGGTTCCCAGCCAGAGTCTGCGGTCTCTCTGATTTCCAGGCAGGAGGCAGAGAAGGAGTTAGTATACTAAACGTGGCACCTCTTTGATGTGCATGCACTTCCCAGGTGAGCCTGCTAGCATGAAGCATCAGGAGGGTGCCTGTCTTTATCTGTGAGAGGAGGCCTGAGAACTGTGTTCTGCCCTTGCTACATTCTTACACAAACTACTGTAAGTCATCAAGTTAGCCGAAAGAAACATATTTGCTTAGCATCTAACGGTCAGTTCTGTGTGTGGACCATATTAGGTTTTCAACTAGGAGCTAATAAGGCCATGCCTAGCCGAAGAGGCCTCCTTACAGCCACAACTATTGTAAGAAAATGGGAACCTGTTGTTAGGAATATTTTCCTAACGCGAGCTCTCTGCCGACACAAATTCCCAATCAAGCCAAATCAAAACAAGCCAAATTCAGAGATATCCAGGTTTAATGGGAGTTCTGCACTCTCGGGTGGCCCCTAGGGTAAACCCGGAAGCCCGCCTGAAGGTGACCACCACCTGGAGGAAAAAAAAAGGAGACCACGTGTTCCTCTTTTGGAAGTTCACTTAAATGTTATTGGGCATGGTCCAGACCTCCTCTCCCCTCCACCCCAGGGAGGGGGCAGGACCTGGCCTGCTGGGATTTGGAGTCCAGAATGCTTACTCTCAGGGTCAGGGGGGCTAGTATAGATGCAAGGGGCTGGGGCCTAAGCTCCCAATTTAACACCTATTTGTGACTCTAATCCCTTAACAGACATCCCAGGCGCCCAGAGTTCAGGAGGGTGACAAGTGGGATTAAAAGTGTGCACCACTGGAATTAAAGGCATGCACCACCGATTTCTATGACAACTAGTGTGGTGGCTACTGGGATTAAAGGTGCGTGTCATCGTGGTTACTGGGATTACGGGTGTGTGTTACCATAACCTGGCCTGTAAGGCTGACCAGTGGGACTGTTTCAGTCTCAAATCTTCAGGCAGTCTTTATTTATTAAAATACAACTGAAATGGCACTACAAACAGCCCTCCAATCCGACTTAAGACTTGCTCAATAAGAAGACAATGCTTGGTACTGGAAACGTAGCTAACAACTTCATGCTTGTGACATCATGGTTATTGAAGGAGAATTGATAACCACTGTGATATGGGAGAGTCTTCTGTTTGTGTTGATTTCATTGGTTAATAAAGAAACTGCCTTGGCCCATTTGATAGGCCAGCCCTTAGGTGGGAGGAGTAGACAGAACAGGATGCTGGGAGTGAGGCAGATGCCTCGGGCAGATGCCATGCCTCTCCTCAGTGAGACAGACGCCATGGAGCCAGCCACCAGGTCATACATGCTGAATCTTTCCCGGTAAGCCACCACCTTGTGGTGCTACACACATTACTAAATATGGGTTAAAGCAAGATGTGAGAATTAGCTAATAAGAGGCTGAAACTAATGGGCCAGGCAGTGCTTAAAAGAATACAATTTGTGTATTGTTATTTCAAGTTTTAAGCTAGCCATGCGGGAGCCAGGCAGGACGAAAAGCAGGCTTGCCCGCAGCTCCCACTACACCACTGATTTATTAAACCAGCATAATACCTAACAATTTATGAACATTTGTCTCCACCCCGCATCAAAGAAATTTCTTTTCAGAACAGATGCACACCACTATAGAAAACCACAACCAAGCTAAGTCTCAATGGATACAGATATAAAATGCTCCTGCTCTGAGGCTTAGGGAACCTTACAGAAGAGAGGACAGAAAGACTGTAAAATCCAGATCAGGGAGTTTGCTATGAGAGTATCTCTTAGTAATACCAGACGCTGCTCCCGTTATCTCATCAACATGACTGTCCAAATATGAACCAAACCAGGATGACACCATTGAACATGCCAAATAGAATAGAGAGGGGAAATGGCTGTGAGGTGAGGCCTCAGCCCTTCAGAAAGAACTACAGGCAACTGAGGAAAGCTGGGGGTGGGAGAGGTGGCCTTTTCCAGGGAAGAGAACACCAATTGGTTGTTCAGTTCCACACTAAAAGCAAACAGACAGGAAGCATTTTACAGACTAAGGATAGATAGATAGATAGATAGATAGATAGATAGATAGATAGATGATAGATAGATAGATAGATAGATAGATAGATAGATAGATAGATAGATAGATGATAGATAGAATATATACATATGCTTATATGCATGAAATATAGAAGATTAATAGACAGATTAATAGATAGATAGATAGATAGATAGATAGATAGATAGATAGATGAGTATATACATACGCTTATATGCATGCAATAACAATTGGAAAATAAATAGGCTATGAATTTGAAGGAGAATTGAGTGCAAGAAAGAAACATTGTAATCAAATTATAACTTCAAAAAAAAAAACACTTCAAGCCAGGCAGTGGTGGTGCACGCCTTTAATCCCAGCACTCGGGAGGCAGAGGCAGGCGGATCTCTGTGAGTTCGAGACCAGCCTGGTCTACAAGAGCTAGCTCCAGGACAGGCTCTAAAGCTACAGAGAAACCCTGTCTCGAAAAACCAAAAAAAAAAAAAAAAAAAAAAAAACACTTCAAAGAAATCCCAGTATGGTGGGCACACCTATAAAACCAGCACTCTGGAGGCTGAAGAAGAAAAGTACTGAGTTTGAAGCAAGCCTGAACCACATAACAAAAACAAAACAAAAAGACATAGTAAAACAACAAATTTAAATATTTTTAAATTTTAAACTAATAATAAATGTCTCAAGAAGCTATTGAGGCAGACATAGCGTTGCAGCATTTTACCACAATGTGTTTTGAAATTTATAGGTCTGTTTAATGTTTATAAATCTAGTTGCACTATCATTTAGTTTATAACACTGATTATAAAGGCTGGATCCAATAATTATGTGAGAACAGCACCATATAAGAACACAAGTCTTGGCCCTTTATACTGGGATGTTTCTAATACAGTAGGTAAAACGGAAAAGGCCAAATTTAAGTGCTGCAAGTTGCAGTTAGTAATTAGGACGCTTTTACTCTTGATGAATAATTGCTAAGTATCAGAACTTATTCTAAAATCCTATTCTATGAAAGGAATTATTCCCATCTCCTGGATTCATATGGACAGTTTATCCCAAGTTTCCATGTTGTTGTTGTTTTTTATTGAACAAGCTTCAGTATCAATGTCTACGCACACTTTCAAGGTTATGCATTTTCTTTTGGCAAAAAATAAAGCAGACCTACAACATAACAAGCACGATTTTGCTCTGACCTTTCACCTTTGCCACATGGGAAATACACTGGCTCTTGTCTCCATTGTCCCCAACAAGAACTAGCTGGGGATTTCACACAGGTCCCCATAAATGTATAACTTATTCCTAGTTGTTTTAAAAAAAATAAATGCTGTAGGTTAGCTGAATGAGCAGTTAGGTTGTGTGAGCACTACCTGATTCAGCATTGAGCCAGGAGTCTGCAAACTGTGTTCTGTAGAATCCAGAAGCTCCTCATACATTTTTTTTCTAAAATTCCATTTGGGGAATTGGCAGCAATCCTGTTTTTTAAAATAATATGTGAACCCAATCTTATGAAGATTTATGAATTGATAAGCACATTTTTTTCAACACCAACTAGCATGCTAAATACAATTCAAAGATACCTTGGTGAGCACAGCAAATTCAAACCTATGCCCACAAAAAAGAGAAACCAATTAATAAGCAGTATAATCACAACAAAATTTGAGGTAGTTCATGAATACTGAGTAAGAGGACTGCAGGTTCAAATTTGTAGGCCTCACCAAAAAGCTACCATTTAAAGAAAATCCTAGGGGAAGTGAAGGAATACAAGATGAAGATTAATAGAGAGCATTCTAGTGAAAAGGAACAGTCAGTGAAAAGTTTTGAAGGGCTCTATGTATATGTATTCAAGGAATTGCAAAGAGAAAAGACTGAGTTACACCAATGAGGATAAAAAGAGATCAGAGATAAAAGCAGCCTGCCACAGTCTCTCTTTTTATCTTTAGAGGACTGTATGAACATACGTGGGGAAAGCTTTAAACAACAATATAGGTGTATATTGGCCTTCCAGTGATATTTTTCCCAGAAATGGTTGCCATTTCAGAGCCTGTCTTTTTTGGGGGAGGCGGAGAAGGGGGCTTTCGAGACAAGGTTTCATTGTGTAGCCCTAGCTATCCTGGAACTCACTATGTAGACCAGGCTGGCCTTCAACTCAGAGAGCCACCTGACTCTGCCTCCCCAGTGCTGGGATTAAAGATGCATACCACCTCTCCTGGCACAAAGGCTGTCTTTATGGACGTTTTTCCACAAAAAAAAACATGATTATGTAAATAATCAGATACATATAATAATAATAGTTTGTTTGTCCAATGATGATTTGTGTATGTGGTGACTTGTATTTATTTCAGCGTAAATGAACTTTGTGTGTGAGCTGTTAATTATCAGCTCGCTATTTCCTACTACTATGTCCTAGAGATGCTTCTCTGTCACTACTGTATATAATTTCTGCTTTATTTTTATTGTTTTCAGCAGTAGAGTTCAATTCTGGGGCCTTGTCCATGATAGGCAAGAGCTTTAGTCACGGAGCCGTCCTACGCCCCAGTGCATACAGTGTTTGCTGTGTTTGGTTTGGTTGGTTCCTAAATCAGAATGCAATGTGGCCTTGATGGCTGATCTTCAACATATAGGGAAAGAATACAGGGTTTTTTCTGGTTTTCTTGACTGAGTCAAGATGAAGCTGTGCGTTAGAATAAACCACTCGTTTCACTGTTTCTTGGTTACTTTTTTAAAAATTGACACTGCCAATCTAGAGCTCTTAGCTCACATCCTCCTGCATCACACCTGGTTTTATTGGGGAAATTTTCTTTTAATATTGAATCTCTTTTACTTTCCTGCCCTGTGGATTTGTGTGTGTGTGTGTGTGTGTGTGTGTGTGTGTGTGTGTGTGTGTGTGCGCGCATGTGTGTGTGCAGAGTTGTAGATCTCTAACGGTGAAGCTCTGTGAAGTTCACTAAACTCACACTGTGTTCACAGGCTTAATTGCCCCACACTGCCACTGTTTCTTTTTTTAAAAAAATATTATTTAAATAGCATCTTTTCATTTGTTTTACATATCAACCAATTTCCCTTCCCTCTTCTGTTCCTGTCCCCTCCTCCTGCCCATCTGCTCCCCTCCCCATCAGCTCTACTTCTACCTCCTTTCAGAAGGGTACAGACCTCCCATGGGCTTGCACAAAGCATGGGACAGAAAGTTGAGATAGGGTTGAACTCCTCCCTTATGTCAAGGCAGTGAGGTAATCCAGCATGGGGAACAGGTTACCAAAAGCCAGCTGAGGGTCCAAGTAGAGGTCCTGCACTCACTGTTAGAAGCCTTACTAAAAGACAAGCCACACAATTGTCACACACAGGCAAAGGGCCTAGGTCAGAGCAGTCCAGCATCCATGAGCTCCCGCGAGCTCAGCTCAGCTGTCTCTGGGGTTCTCCCATCATGACCCCCTTAGCTGATACCATCTCTCCTCCCTTTCTTCCAGACTCTTGGAGCTCATCTCAGTGCTTGTCTGTGGATCTCTCCATCTGCTTCCATCAGTTACTGAATAGAGTATCTCTGATGGCAACTAGAGTAGTCACCAATCTGATTATAGTAGATGGCCAGTTCAGTTACCTTCCCCACTATTGCTAGGAGGCTTAGTTGGGGTCATCCTTGTGAGTTTGGGGGAGTTACCCTGGCACCATGTTTCTTCCCAACCCCATAATTGGCTCCCTCTATCAAGAGGTCTCTTAAGTTACTCTCCCTGAGCCCCGCAGGGAGGGATTTGATGGTGCCCTCCCATTTAGGGCGGAGTGTTCCAAGGGTCTCTCACTGTATACATTGTCTGCTTGTGAGTCTCTATACTTGTTCCCATCTGCTGAACGAGGAAGCTTCTTTGAGTAGCTTAATAAGACACTGATCTATGAGTACAAAAGAATATCATTAGAAGTCATTTTAGTGATAACTTTTGTTTTTAGAAGTAGTATTTGGTTTAATCCTAGGTCTCTGGACTATATAGTCTCTGGTTCTTGGTCACCCAAACAGTGTCAGGTATGGGTTCCATCTCATGGAGTGGGCCTAAAGTCAAATCAGACACTGGTTGGTTACTTCTACAAGCCTTGCTACCATTGCCCTGGCATATTTTCCAGGCAGAATAGATTGTAGAACAAAGACTTTGTTTCTGGGTTGGTGTTTATGTTTTTTCTTTGGGAGCCTGCGAAGTATGTCCTGAACCAAAGACACTAGAATGTAGGGGGTAAAAGTTCTATGTAGGCACCAACTCACTCTCTCCATGTTCAATGAGTTGTGTGGGTGTTGCCTTCAGCAATGAAGACTTGCTGTCAGTTTGTGAAAAGCAATCTGTTGTCTTGGAAACAGCCTAAGTTGTTCGGGGATTTCCATGGGACTCCTTTGGTCAAAAACTCAATCAGATGTAACCCAATCCTAGTACTAGAAGCTTTATTTGGTGTCAAGAGATGACCAGTTGAGACTATGTCTCACTCATTATTTGGAAACTTTACTAGGTTTGCCTTTGTATACTTTAGGAAGGTTCCACTGCACTGTTCCTATACTGTCCTACATAGGCCCCTCAATTTAACTGTCTCTCCCCTCATTCCCATCTTCAACCCCATCTTCCCTCCCCAGCTGATCCTCCCATTCTTATCCCTGCTCCAATTCATCCATAAAATATATTTTATATTTTATTTCCCCATCCTAGAAAGATCCATGTACCCCCTCCTTATCCCTTAATTTTGGCTACAGCAAGATCTTAAAGATCCCTTATGTTTTTGGCATCTTTGGTACATTGACGATACTCTACAATCTATCAAAGAAAATTTATAAACACCAACCCAGCCACAAGCCCTTTGACCTACAATGGTGTCCTGCCTGCAAGATAAGCTAATACAGTAACCAATCAACATCATTGACTCAACAGATGGATCTCATACCTGACACTGCTTGGGTGACCAAGAACCTGAGACACTATAACATAGGCACTTAGAAAACCAAATACTACTGTTCTAAAATAAAACATAGCAATAAAATTATAGGTGTATTTTTCTATCCTGCTAGCCAGCTCCCAAATAACCAGAGGAGACTTCTTATTAATTATGAAAGCTCGGCCAGTAGCTCAGGCTTTCATTTATTTGGCTCTTATAACTTAACCGATTTCTAATTAATCTATGTGCTGCCCCGAGGCTTATTTACCTCATTTATGTGCCTCCCATCCTGCTTGCTCTGTATCTATCTCACAGCACCGACTCAAGACTCCGCCCTTTCTCCTCCCAGCATTCTCTCTGCCCTGAAAATGCTGCCTACCTATTGGCCATTCAGATTTTTTTAAACCAATCCGAATAATAAGTATTCAGTGTACAACAAGCTTATTCCACAACATAAAGTGACTGCTAATGAAATTCTGCCTTACTCATATGCTTCATATACTCAGAAATCAATGCCTTACTCGGCCATAATCAGAGAAGCTTCCTCCTGCAGCAGATGGGAACAAATGCAGAGACCCACAGCCAGACCTGCAAAGAGTGAGAGACCTTAAAACATTCAACTCTAAACAAAATGTTTCAAATCCCTCCTGTCAGGGCTCAGGGAACCTCATGGAAGAGAAGGCAGAAAGGGTTTAAGAGCCAGAGTGGATGGAGAACACTGAGAAAACAATGCCCTCTAAATCAGCAGGACTGGATTCAAGTATGAACTCACACAAATTAAAGCAGTATGCACAGGGCATGCAGACATCAGTCAGATGACTTCCTGGGGCTGAAGGGAAAAGTGCACACATGCTCCCATCCCTAACCCAGAAGCCATCTCGAATTTATAACCACTTCCAAATGAAACTTTAGTGTTCTCCAAGGGAGTCTCACTAGGGAAACAAACTGCTTTTAGGGTAGGGCTGCACGCCCAGCAGTGAATGCCAAAAGAAAATGAATCAACAGCATCTTTGGAGTTTCCTTGTCTCATAATGTTGTGTTGGGGGTTTTTCCTTTTTTGAAATTTTATATCACACGGGGGGGGGGGATAAGGAAGAGGGAGGGAGAGGGAAGGACAGAGAGAGAGGAAAAGAGAGAGGGGGGAAGAGAGAGGGAGGGAGAGAGAGAAAAAAAAGAGAGAGAGTTCTCTCTTTTTACCCTTCCAGTTCTTATATATATACATATATTATGTCTTCTCTTTTAGTGTTTTTATGGGATTCTTGAGTATGCAATAGAATGGGTCTCTGTCTATTTCTATTTCTTGAGCCTTTTCTTGGCCTCTTTTCCTTTGGTTTATTTGTTTTGTCCTATTCTGACCTGTTAGTTTTTGCTTTATCTTATTACCATCCTTTAGAAGCCTGTTTGTTTTCTAATGAAAGACAGAAACAAGGTGGATTTGGATGGGAAGGGAAGTGATAAGAAGTTGGAAGGAGTAGAAGGAGGGGAAACCATAATCAAAATATACTATGGGAGAAGAAAGTCTCTTTTCAAAAGGGAAAATGATCAGATACTTATTGTCATCTTAACACAAAGTATAATCACCTTGAATAATGACTCTAAACTGAGAATTGGCCCATACAGATTGGCTTGTGACATATGTGGGTCATTGTCTTGATATTGGTTGATGTGGGAGGCCCCAGCCCACCATCTGAACTACCATCCCTATGCTGGTGGCCTGAGTTTTATATAAGGGTAGCTCAGCAAGCCTGGGAGCAAACCAATAAGCAGTGTTCCTCTGTGACTTCTGTTTCAAACTCCTACTTGAGCTCTGGCCTTGGCTTCCCTCAGTGGTGGACTGTAATCTGCAAGAAGAAGTAAGCCCTTCTAAGTTGCTTTTTGGTCATGGTGTTTATCACAGCAACAGAAACAAAACTAGAACAATTAGTATGCTTTTCTCTCCCCTTTGGTTTTGTTTAAACCAGTCCAAGGAATCCTACACCCTAAACAATAAGTTTAAGTCCATATAAGCTACTATATGAAGAGCCTTTTCTCCATTTTTTTCTTGATAAGAACTGCTGCTATATATAAAACACCACACTTTGGCTCAGTCTCAACACTGCAGCTGAAAGACAAGCTTGCTACTAGTGCTCTAACATGAAAATCAAATAATGGTTAAATCTCTTTCCGCAATTTCTCCCTTGGCAGAATACACCTGGGAGGAACCCAAAGCTGTAGTTTTAGCCACTCACTCCAACAACTATCAAAATGGCTGAAGGCAGAGATCTCGGATTCATGACTCTCAAGTCAAAATTTTAAGACTGGATTAAAAAAAATAAAAATAACCACCACAAAAACAATGAGGAGCCCAATAAACCACACATGGCTTGACGCTCTTGGGAGCCTATTGAAGGATTCTAATAGGTCTCCGTTTTTCAGTGCCTTTGCTCTGGCTCTTCCTGGTTGTCTGCCTAGAGCTCGTAATGCAAAGCTCTTGTGTGAAGCCATGCTTGCTCCTGGTAGGACATGATCGTTTTCTCTGACTAGAGGCCTACAGTTTCATTTCTCCCCAACTATTTTCTTGTCTTTACTCCAAACCTCATATCTCTTCAAGGCACAGACCAACTTTCCTCATTGCACATGGCCACTGTACAAATGGAACCTCCAGTGCTCTTTTAAGGTCTCTTACACAGAGCCACTGTAAGGGTACCTCAACTACCACTCCAGAGAACAGTGAATGAAGCCATTCACTGTCCAAATAACATAACAATGATTTGGGTTGCTTCTCCAGCACAGGATGAGAATAGGAAGCAAGCTAGGCAGTTTTAGGGAGGGGATCTTGAAAACAGATTTACCTTGTCTGAAAGTCAGAAATGCTCCTGGTCCAGTTTGCAATTCTGTCCTTGCTGAAGCCCAAAGATGCCAAAAATGACTGAGCCAAAATGTCTTTGGTTCTGCCTGAGTCAGAGGCCAGGGATGCAAGAAAGGATTTTTGCATTCTTGTTTTCTCTCTTCTCTCAAAAGAACATCCCTGCTTGCAATCTCTATATGAAGACATGACCAAAACATAGAGGAGGCACCAGGGTAGTGCATGATTGGGCCATCTGGACTGACAACTCCTGCCCCTCACTCTAGTTACACGGCCTCACTCTAGTTTCCACGTGAGTCTTACACACAGTCCCACCCAGGTCAGCAGTTTGATGGTACCCTGCTTCTGAGGATCTCCAGCTTCTTTCTCCAAAACTCAAACCTATAAACCGCCAATAAAACCACTTTTTAAACTCATCCTCCCATGAATAAGAGTTACTAAAAAGATTGCTTACACCGGGTTTTAGGGATGGGGCGTGGGGGCACACACCCTCAATCCCAGCACTCAGAAGGCAGGAGGATCTCTGTGAGTTCGAGGCTCGTCTGGTCTACAGAGATAGTTCTAGGATAGCTAAGGCTACCAAAGAAACCCTGTCTTGAAAAACAAACTTCCTCCCCGCAAAAAAACAAAACCCACCACTACCACCACCACCACCAACAACAACAACAACAACAAAAAACTCTGTGATACTCTAGAGAGGTTGGAATGTTGCAAGTCTAATTACCTTGTTGGACTAGTTTCAGTAAGCCCTGCCTCCTAACCCACCTCTCTGTCAGATCTAGCACCCTGTGACTAACACCTAAAGCCATTTTGGAATTTATTAACTTAGCAGACCCCTACTTTTCAGCCTTGAATTTGTTGAGTCAGTCCATCATCAGGGGTCCCGACAGGTCGGACAAAATGTATTAAGTTGCAGGCTTTTGTCTCAGGTCAGGAAGGGGAGGAAGAAGCCAGCCATCTTGGATGTTGATCATATTTATTAGCTAGTCCCTCTCCTTTTCCGTCTGTCTAAGGCCTAGTCTCTCAGGACCTCAGCATGAGATTCAGAGAATGATTCACTTTTCACCAGACCAATAACTTGAAAGCAAGCCAGGTATCTGCATGGACCCATTGAATCCAACTGCTGGGTCCTCTTTCTCAGGTGAATTGGTAGTTGAGGTCTTTCTGGGGCTACAGACCTCTCTTGGTTTGGTTAACATTCCATTCTCTTTATTAGCTGCTTAAGTAAGGATCATAATTTGATGATACCTTGTGTGGTCTGCTCTGAAAATATTCACTTTTAGGGCATCTGTGTGCTTTGAAGGTGTTTTGGTCTAGACCTTGGGTCTGGTCCTCTCTTTGCTTGTTCTCAGCTCTCTAAAGGCATTTTGGATTTTGGTTGCTTTTGGAACTTTGGAGACATTTTGGTTCCTGCTTTCTTTGTCTTTAACATATTATGACTTATTCTTACGCTGGTCACTCTTGGTTGTCACTTGACCACTTCTGGAATTAACTAAAACCCAAATGACGGGGCATACCTGTGAGGGATTTTTTATTAATTGAATCATTTGAAGTGAAAAGACACCCTTCTAAACAGGATCTCTGTGGTGGGAGTACAGAGATTTTTCTTGAGGTGGGAAGATCCAACTTTAATCTGGGTCATGCCTTCTGCTGTCTGCCTGTATAAAGGACACGAAAGAAGGAAGCTTTAGTTGGTCACTTGTTTCCTCCCTTCCTTGCTAGCAAGACCTTCCTTTACTGCCATTGGAGTTGACTTCTTTGGGATTCTGGCGTGTACTGAAGACCAGCTGAGGCATCCAGCCGTATGGATCGAACACCCATGGACCTTCTGCTGGTAGAGAGCCATTGTTGAACTAGCTGGACCACAGCCTGTAAGTCATTCTAATAAAATTATATACATATAATTCGATTTATACATTTTCATTCTATAAGTTCTGTTACTCGAGAGAACCCTGACCCCTGACTAATACAGATTTTGGTGTCAGAAATGGTTCGAGAGCAACAGAAGAATAAGGATGAATCTTTTATTTTTTGATTTTTTAAGACAGAGTTTCTCTGTATAGCTTTGGTGCCTGTCCTGAAACTAGCTCTTGTAGACCAGGATAGTCTTGAACTCACAGAGATCAGCCTGCCTCTGCCTCCCGTGTGCTGGGATTAAAGACATGCACCACCACCGCCCGGTTAAAGTGAATCTTTTAAGTATCTGGAATAGGCTTTCCAATTTGCCAACACCTACAGGTACTGATGCCTCTCCAATTCAGAAGACTCTCTTGGGAGATTGGAGAGTACTAAAAGCCAGTGGTGTGAACTATTCTACAAACGTAAGGAGACAAACGCATTTGATTATCCTGATACACCTGATACACCATTTATGAGAGGCAACAGACTTGGTAACTCTGTATAAAGTTACCCAGCTATACTACTCTTGGGCATATATACTTGCTCAACTATGTTCATAGCAGCTTTATCTGTAATAGCCAGAAATTGGAAACAACCTAGATGCCCCTCTTACTAAGGAATGGTTAAAGAAAATGTGGTATATTTTCACGATGGAATATTACTCAGCTGTTAAAAACAAGGACACCAGAGAATTTGAAGATAAATGGATGGAACTAGAAAAAAAAATCATCCTGATTGAGGTAAACTAGACCAAGAAAGGCAAATATGGTGTGCACTCACTCATAAGTGGATATTAACTGTAAACTAATATCTATGCTACAACCCACAGACCCAAAGAGACTGGGTAACAAGGAGGGTTCATGGGGGAGCAATCAGATCTCCCAGAGAAGGGTAAACAGAAGAAATTTCATGAGTGGACTGATGGCAGGTGAGGATGGGAACACGAGTCATCGGAGTGCTGGGGCCGGGGACTGATGGCAGGTGCAGTTGGGAACACGAGTGATCAGAGTGCTGGGGCCGGGCGGGGCGAGGGGGGAACCTGGATGTCGCGGGAGAGTACTGAAAGAGACCACTGGAAAGGCAGGGCCTTTCAGGGTCAGGTAAAAACCTGGGATTCTCCCAGGAATCAACAAGGATGACCCCAGCTAAGACTCCCAGCAATAGCAGGCACGTAGCCTGAACTGGCCATCTCCCTTGACCAGATTGGTTCTTTCCCCAATTATCAGAGTCTTCATCCAGGATCTGATGGAAACAGATCCAGACCCACAGCCAGTCATTAGGCAGAGTAGTGGAGAATCCTGCAGAGGAGGAGGAGGAACAATTGGAGCCAGAGAGGACAAGGACATCACAAGAAAACCCACCAGGATCAACTTACATGGCTCATAGAGGCTCACAGAGACTGAACCGACAACCAGGGACCCTGCATGGGACTGACACAGGCCCTCTGCACATTTGTTACAGTTGTGTAGCTTGATCCTCTTGTGGGACTCCTAACAGCGGGAACAGGAGCTGCCTTTGACACTTTTACTGATTTTGGGACCCTGCTCCTCATACTGGGTTGCATTGCTCAGTCTTAATACATGGGGAAGTGCTTAGTCTTACTGCAACTTGATATGTCAAGTTTTGTTGATGCTCATGGGAGAGGTGCCCTTTCCTAAACAGAAACAGAGGAGGAGTGGACTGCGGGGTGGGAACAGAGCAGGAGTGGGGAGGGTGCCTGGTAGAAAAGGAGGGAGGGGAAACTGTGGGAGGGATGTAAAATAAATAATAAACTTATTTATTTTAAAAATTAAAAAAAGAATGGGATCCTGTAATGTGGAATGCAGATGTATGGGAGGACCCCAAGAAGCTCAGAACTTTGAATCCTCAGATTCCATGTTTTTGTTGTTGTTTTGTTTTGTTTTCAGGAAAGGATTTCAGATTGCGGCCCTAGCTGTCTTAGAACTCACTCTGTGGAACATCCTAGCCTCAAACTCAGAGATCCACCTGCCTCTGTCTCTCGATTAAAGGCATGTGCCACCACTGCCTAGCCAATCAGATTCTTAAGGGTTTATATCACTTGAGGAAGTAGGCTGTCTACACTCAACAGAAAATGTACGCACACTCCCAACCTCTAAAATATTGCCTTTTATGCCTTTGGGTGAGGAAACTGATCCTTCATTGTCTGCTAAATCAGCAGTGACTTTCTCCAAAGGAAAAGCCAGACGAGACGAGACTGTGTTCTTCAGGGCCCACCAACAGTGGCCTCTAGACCTATAACCAGATAGAAGACTAAGCAGTCTCCTAGAGGGGAGATAGGAAGTGTAGCCCAGGGGGAGGTTCACGACTCTACTAAAGAGCTTCAAGAGTTTGCTAACTCATCAAGCAGAAATCTAGGGAACATATGTGGGACTGAATTTTAAGAGTGTGGGATGAAGGCATAAGTCACAAACAATCCCACACCAGTTTGGAATTATGATTAATAGAATGGTTATTTATTTAAAAGGGAAAAACTTACAGATCACCATCCCAGCCAACAGCCCTCTGCACAATCAAGAAGGGAGCCTAGTCACCGGAAGCAGAGCCGGAAGCCAGAGCGTGAGTGGAGGGAAGTGGCCGCATTTGTAAAGAGAGAGACCACGCCCTAATGGGCTGGTATCTCAGTGGCTATTGGCTGAAGGAGCTAAAGGAGCTCCCGCAACAGTGGGAAAATGATGAAAGGAACATAAAACTGGATTAGGCTGAGTTTATTAATATGGGCCCACTGAATGGAAAGGCCAGGTTTAATGTGGAAGCTCTCATAATTTTAAAAAGTTATCAGAAGTTTGTTTGGATGAATCTCCCTTTAATTTTCCTATCTGGCCAGTACAGAAGACAGACGGATCATGGAGAAAGACAATTGACTGTTGAAAATCAATCAAGTAGTGACTTCAATTGCAGCTGCTGCACCAGATGTGGTGTCCTTATTTGAACATATTACTAAGCTATTAATCTAACAAATGCCTTTTTTGTGACCTGTCCACAAGGACCACCAGAAGCAACTTGCTTTATCTTTACAGTTTTACCTTAAGGATATATTAGCTCTCCAGCCCTGTGTCATATTTAGAAGGACTCTTGATCATCTGTCTCTTCCTACAAAATATCACATCGATTCACTATATTGATGACATTATGCTGATTGGACCAAATGAACAGGAGATAGCAACCATTTTGGACTCATTGGTAACACATATGAACATCAGAGGATGGAAAATAAGTCCAAACAAAATTTAAGGACCTTTTACCTCAGTGAAATCCTTAGGAGTCCAGTGGTGTGAGGCATGCAAAGATATTCTTTCTAAGGAGAAGGCTAAGTTAGTGTACCTGGCTCCTCCCACAACCAGGAAAGAAGTACAACATTTAATGGGCCTGTTTGGATTCTGGTGACAGCACATTCCTTACTTGGGTGTATTACTCTAGTCCACACACCAACTGACTTGGAAAGCTGCTCATTTGGTGGGGGGCAGCTAAAACAAGAGAAGGCTCTTCAACAGGTCCAGGGTGCTGTGTAGGCTGATCTACTACTTGAATCATGATCCAGCAGATGCAATGGTACTTGTGTCAGTGGCAGATAGGGATGATTTTCGGAGCCTTAGGCAGGGCCTTATTGGTGAGTCACAGAAGGGACCTTTGGGATTGTAGAGTAAGGATCTGCCATCATCTTCAGACAACTGTTCTCTCCTTGAAAGACAGGTCTTGACCTGCTATTGGGTCTTAGTGGAAACTGAAAATTTACCAATGGGCCACTAAGTTACCCTGCAACCCAAGCTGCCATCATGAGCCGGGTGTTATCTGACTCATCAAGTCATAAAGTAGGATCTGCACAGCAGCAATCTACTATCAGATAGAACTGGTTGGACCCAAGAAGGTCCTGAGTGCACAAGCAAGTTACAAGAACAAGTTGCACAAATGCCTGTGGTTTCTACTTCTGTTACAATACTGTCTCCTTCCAAGAAGGCACCTATAGTTTCATGGAGTGATCCCTTTCATCAGCTGCCTAAGGAAGAGACTAGGGCCTCTTTTACTGATGGTTCCATACATTATGCAGGCATCACCTAGAAGGACAACCCTAAAAGACACTGGTGTAGAGAAATCTTCACAGTGGGCAGAACTTCCAGCAGTGCTCAGTCATATGTTTTGTTTGGGAGGAGAAATGGCCAGATGTGTGACTGTTCACTGATTCATGGGCTGTAGCCAATAGACTAGATGGATAGTCAGGGACACAAAAAGAGCATGATTGGAAAAATGGGTGAAAAGACATCTGGGTAAGTATGTAGATGGATCTGTCCAAATGGAGGAAGGATATGAAGATACTTGTGTCCCAACAAAAGGTGACTTCAGCTGAGGAGGCATTCGGTAATGGCATAGATAGGGACAGTCAGCCTCTTTCCCCAGCCATTACTGTCACTGTTCAATGGGCCCATAAGCAAAGTGACCACGGTAACAGAGATGGGGGTTATGCATAGGCTTGGCAACATGAACTTCCACTCACCAAGACTGACCTGGCTACAGTGCTGTTGAGTGCCAGATTTGTCAACAGTAGAGACTAACACTGAGCCCCAGATATGGCACCATCCCCTGGGGTGACCAACAAGTGACCTGGAAGGAGGTTGACCACTTCCTCCATGGAAAGAACAACACTTTGACCTTTCTGGAGTAGATACTTAACCTGGTTATGGATTTGCCTTCACTGCATGTAATAGTTCTGCCAAACCATCATACGGGGACATACAGGATGCTTTATCTACTCTCATGGTATTTCACACAGAATTGCTTCTGACCAAGGAACTTACTTCACAGTCAGTCAGAGAAGTGCAGCAGTGGGCCCATAATCACGGAATCCTCTGGTCTTCCCATTGTCCTCACCACCGTGAAGCAGCGCACCTGATAGAAAGATGGAATGAACTATTGAACAAACAGTTACAGAGCCAATTAGGTGACAGGAACCTGGAGGGCTGGGGCAGAGTTCTCCAAAAAGCAGCATATACTTTGAATCAACATCCAAAGTATAACATGTTTCTCCCATAGCCAGGATCCGTGAGTTCAGGAATCAAAAGGGGGAAAGGGCACTCACTGTCGCCCCTAATGACCCACTAGGAACATTTTTGCTTCCTGTTTTCCATGTCCTTAAGCTCTGCTGGCCTAGAAATTTTGGTTCCAGTGCTCCTGCCAGGAGTCACAATAAACCTGCCATGGATCAGGAAGCTCAGATTTCTCCCTAGCCACCTTGGACTTCTGATGCCCTTAAGCCAACAGGCTAAGAAAGGAATGACAGTGTCAGGATCCAGATTGTCAAGTGGATTGATTCTTCTTCCACAATGGAGGTAAGAGAGATTATGTCTGGAGTACAGGAGATCCTTTAAGACATCTCTTGGTGCCACCATGCCCTATGATTAAAGTCAACAGGAAATGACAACAGCCTAATCCAGACAGGATGACAAAGGGCACAGACCCTTCGGGAATGAAGGTATGGATCACTCCTCCCAGTAAAGAGCCAAGACCTGCTGAGTGTGAAGAAAATATAGAATTTGTAATAGAGGAAGGCAGCCACAAATACCAGCTAAGACTATGAAACCAGTTGCAGAAATGAGGATTATAACTGACAGGAAAGTTTCTGCTGTATTTTGTTAAAATGTGCTTACCCAGATATATAGATATTTGTGTTTTCTTTCTTCAGTTTCTTTACCATGTAATGTAATATAAATTAAGAGATTATCCAGGGTTATATGTAAGTGTGGGATACTAAAAGAATGTCCCTCAAGGAACATTGCGACCTATTCTAAATTCATAATATATTTGCAGTTGTATGAGCGATAGTGACAACATGGTAGGCATAATGATGATGACCTGGTTTTATATATATAACCATATATATATATATATATATATATATATATATATATATATATATATATAAAAACATATATATATATATAACCATATATATATATATAATTTGTTTATGATTGTATGTGGGATAGCTATATCATGTTTAGGGATAATTATGGCCTATATGTTGTTTTAGTTTATAAACTAAGCATGACATAAGGAAAGAGTATTGAATGTCAAGTTGACAAGGGGTGGACTTGAGATGGCTATTTTTGATTGTCATCTTTACTACATCTAGAATTAACAAAAACCCAAATGACTGAGCATACTCGTGAGGGATTTTTTCTTAATTAAATCATTTGAAATGGGAAGCCCCACTTCTAATTCAGATCCTTAAGACAGGAGTATAAACTTCTACTCCAGGTCTTTTGAGGTAGGAAGATCCAACTTTAATTTGACCCACACCTTCTAATAGAAGACCATTTAAAGGACATTGAAGAAGAAAGCTCTCTCTCTTTGCCTGCTTGTTCTTACCTTTGCTACCATGCCCATTCCTTCACTGGCATTCAAGCCTACTTTTTGGGGATTCTGGCAAATACTGAAGACCAGCTGAGACATACGGCCTCAAGGAATGGCAACTACTGTATTCTTGAACCTTTCACTCATAGGCAGCCATTGTTGGATTAGCTGGACCATAGCTTGTAAGTCATTCTAATAAGCCCCCTTTCTAAAGAGAGACAGAGATTCATTCTATAACTTCTGTTACTCTAGAGAACCCCAACTAAAACAATTATCATTTGGCCTTTGTCTCCTGACACTCCTCAAATTCTTAATTCTGCATAAATCTTCGCACAGGGATTTTCATGAGCATCTGATGAGAAAGACACTAAAGATAGGAGGCATTTGTTTCTTCCAACTATTAGTGTGGAGGTGTCAGGGGGGAATACTTCAGGATCTTTAGTGGCCTCATAGGGAAGCCCAACAAATGTACCTCTTTCTTGGGTCAGAAGTGTTGACTCAAAACCACAGCTCTAATCCTAAATGGAATAAGAGATAGTTTATTCTGGAGCCATTTTGGGTGACCATGGACCATGAACATAGTTTTAGGTTACCCAAAATTCCATGTTCTAATTTGTTTCATGAATTATTACAGTTTTATTGAACAAAGACAGTCAAAAATTAAGATGAGTTTAAAATACACTGGAGGGTACGTCAGGGTAGTAGTTAAATGGAAATGGGGAAATCTATTTTGTAGGCCCAAGATACTACTTGATGGCCTTCTTAGCCTTGGGGTTGGTAGAAAATAGTGGCCTGGTAAATTAATAAATTCTAAAAAGTTTTTATCCATTATTCACAAGATGCTAGTTTTTTTTTAAATATTTATTTATTTATTTATTTATTTATTATGTATACAATATTCTGTCTGTGTGTATGCCTGCATGCCAGAAGAGGGCACCAGACCCCATTAGAGATGGTTGTGAGCCACCATGTGGTTGCTGGGAATCGAACTCAGGACCTTTGGAAGAGCAGGCAATGCTCTTAACCTCTGAGCCATCTCTCCAGCCCCACAAGATGCTAGTTTTGATATTAAGGTGAGACTAGAACTAACCCAAGATAAAATAATTAGTGTCCAGACCTGCGGTATTCCAGTCTTGCCCCAGAACATATTATTTGTTAAATATTATAACAACCCTCATAGCTAAGCAGCTCATTCCTAGGATCTGGTGTAGAGGAGTCTGAGGAGGCCAGGACAGCAGTCTTCAAGAGAGAGGAATAACTGGGAAAGGCCATTAAGACACAAAATCCTCGATCGTATCAAAACAATTAGCTCATGATCTGGATCCGAGAGTTTTTTATCCTCTGTATCTGATGTAACACTTACATGTGAGCTAGGATGACTAAGCCTAAACCTGAGTAATCAAGAACACAGTGTGGCCTAGTGGAGTGAAGGTAGCAAATGAGGAAAGATGGGCTTAAAATAACTTACATATTTTAGCTAGACTGACTATATTTCCCCCTGTGTTTATAGTTACTTGTGCTGCTTAAGCTACCTTACTTATATTTAAGTGGTTAGAAATAAAATTTTTGAAGGCATCATTGCAGTATTGCCCCCCCCTTTGATTTTTAAAATACAAAAATTATTTAATAAATGTTTAAAATCCTGGCTAATTGTACTATAGAATATTGTAGATGTTAATTAAAGCTTAAAACATCAGTAATTAGGCACGAAACAATATGGATGTTGTTATTATTAAAGATTATTACCTTTTTTGTTTTATTTCAAGACTTTGGTTATGTCTTAGTTAGGGTTTCAGTTGCTGTGATGAAACCATGACCCAAACGCAAATTGCGGAGGAAAGAGTTGATTCAACTTACACTTCCACATTTTCTAGTTCATCGTGAAGGAAGGGAGTCAAGACAGGAACTCAAACAGGGCAGGACCCTGGAGGCAGGAGCTGATGCAGAGGTCGTGGAGGAGAGCTGCTAAGTGACTTGCTTTCCTCTGGTTTGCTCAGCCTTCTTTTTTAAAGAACCCAGGAACAGCAGCCCAGGGTTGGCACCACTTACCATAGGCTGGGCCCACCCCCATTGATCACTAATTGAGAAAATGCCTACAGCTGGATCTCATGGAGGCATTTCCTCAACTGAGTCTCCTTCCTCTCTGATGATTCTAGCTTGTGTCAAGTTGATCAGCCAGTATGGGTTATCTCCAGTAAAGTAAAAAGAATTGAAGTTTGATTTAAAAATTAGATTTTTTTATTTTATTAAAATTATATATATATTTATAAAGATAATGAAAAAAACTTGACTCTTTTAAATGTTGGTTTTAAATAAGCTAGGGTTTAGGGTAAGCAAATATTCATAACAAGAAGGTGTGTCAAATGAAAGGACATAATATCTTCATTGGTAACTTCTCTAAGACAAAGTTTGCTTTATCACTTAAAATATATCAGTGAAAAATTTAAATATCATAAAAATTTTAAATCTAATTGCACAGGTATCAAAGGAACAAAATGGTTACTTGGGGTACTCCATTGTCAGGAGCACCTGAGATAAGCGTCACCCAGCAATCTTGAAGTTCACATGAATGTGCTCTTACATAATGTGAGAAGGTTCGTGGCCTCCCAGGAGTGGGTTAAAAAGAGCTGGATGCAGTCTTTTAATAAGAATGGAATCTTTGTTTTGATGTCATTTTTTCTCTTTTAACTGATGAAATCATGTTTTTTTATCTTTGAGAAAAGCTATAATTTTGAATTTTAGTAACTAAAGTTAGTAACTAAAGTTAAAGGTCTTTAACAATATTAGTTTTCACTATTAGTTTATCAATAGACCAAGCTTTATAAACAGATTTAAATATTTGTCCATTAAAATGTTTTATAATTACTATGTAATTTAGTAAGAATATTCTAAGTAATGTTGACATAAAAACTACAATCCTCATCTTAAAGGGAATAAGAGACAATTTATTCTAGAGCCATATTGAGTGACCATAGCTTGAGAACACTGATCTAGGTTACCCCAAATTCCATGTGCCGATGTGGAAGCAGTTTCACGAAGCTTTTGTAGTTTTACAGAGCAGAAAAAGTCATAAATCAAAACAAGTATAAAATACTTTGGTGGGGATTGCAGAGGCAGGTACAGCGACATGGGGGAGCTATTCTATAGGCCAACAGGCTCTCTGATAACATTCTTAGCGTTAGAATTGGCTGCAGTTAGTGGTGTGCTAAGTCAGTAGGATCTAAGATGTTTTTTATTTCTTATCACAAGATGTTGGTTGCAATACTGGGTGGGGTAATGAATGGCTGTTCCAGGAAGCTAACACTGTGCCAGATAAGACAGCCTCTGAAACTGCAAAATTCCAATCTGAAATTTCAATTGGTCCATCAGTCTGCAGACACAAACTCCTTTCAGGAATTTTTCATTCATAGTTTACGAAACAGATATTTCTCAGGAATTTTGGCCCACAGTAGGCATCACTCTCTAAACAGATTTTTTTTTTTTTGTTAAAGCGGCAACCATTCAAAATTCAAATGCTTTGTCCAGTGAGAAAACATTTTAAAAAGCTAAAATTTAATCATAGGTTTTAAGACTTCATTTAGAAAAAGGATACTAGCTGTCGGTTTGCTGTAAATAGCTTTTATTATATTTAGGAATGACCCTTGTATCCCTAATCTCTCCAAGACCTTTATCATAAAAGGGTGCTGAATTTTGTCAAATGCTTTTTCAGCATCTAATGAGATGACCATATGGTTTTTTTCCTTCAGTTTGTTTATATGATGGATTACATTAATAGATTTTCGTATGTTGAACCAGCCCTGCATCTCTGGGATGAAGCCTACTTGATTGTAATGGATAATTTTTCTAATGTGTTCTTGGATTCGGTTTGCCAGTATTTTATTGAGAATTTTTGCGTCCATGTTCATGAGTGAGATTGGCCTGTAATTCTCTTTCTTGGTTGAGTCTTTGTGTGGTTTAGGTAAATTCAGGAACACGACAAGGCTGTCCACTCTCTCCTTATCTCTTCAATATAGTGCTTGAAGTTCTAGCAATAGCAATAAGACAACATAAGGGAATCAAGGGGATCCAATTTGGAAAGGAAGAAGTTAAACTTTCATTATTTGCAGATGATATGATAGTATACATAAGCGACCCCAAAAACTCCACCAAAGAACTCCTACAGCTGATAAACTCCTTCAGTAACGTGGCAGGATACAAGATCAACTCCAAAAAATCAGTCGCCCTCCTATACACAAAGGATAAGGAAGCAGAGAGGGAAATCAGAGAAGTATCACCTTTCACAATAGCCACAAATAGCATAAGATATCTGGGAGTATCGCTAACCAAGGAAGTGAAGGATTTATATGACAAGAACTTTAAGTCTTTGAAGAAAGAAATTGAAGAGGATACCAGAAAATGGAAGGATCTCCCCTGCTCGTGGATTGGGAGGATCAACATAGTAAAAATGGCAATTCTACCAAAAGCAATCTATAGATTCAATGCAATCCCAATCAAGGTCCCATTAAAATTCTTCACAGAGATTGAGAAGACAATAATCAACTTTATATGGAAAAACAAGAAACCCAGGATAGCCAAAAAAATCTTATACAATAAAGGTACTTCTGGAGGCATTACCATCCCTGACTTCAAACTCTATTACAGAGCTACAGTATTGAAAACGGCTTGGTATTGGCATAAGAACAGAGAAGTTGACCAATGGAATCGTATAGAAGACCCGGATCTTAAACCACAAACCTATGAACACCTGATTTTTGATAAAGGAGCCAAAAGTACACAATGGAAAAAAGAGGGCATCTTCAACAAATGGTGCTGGCATAACTGGATGTCAACCTGTAGAAGAATGAAAGTAGATCCATATCTATCACCATGCACAAAACTCAAGTCCAAATGGATTAAAGACCTCAATATTAATTTGAACACATTGAGATTGATAGAGGAGAAAGTGGGAAGTACTCTACAACAAATGGGCACAGGGAACCGTTTCCTATGCATAACCCCAGCTGCACAGACTTTAAGGGCAACATTGAATAAATGGGACCTCCTGAAGTTGAGCAGCTTCTGTAAAGCAAAGGACATTGTCACTAAGACACAAAGGCAGCCTACTGACTGGGAAAAGATCTTCACCAACCCTGCAACTGACAAAGGTCTGATCTCTAAAATATATAAGGAACTCAAGAGACTAGACGGTAAAATGCCAATTAACCCAATTAAAAAATGGGGCGATGAACTGAACAGAGAATTCTCAACAGAAGAAGTTCGAATGGCCAAAAGACACTTAAGGTCATGCTCAACCTCCCTAGCTATCAGGGAAATGCAAATCAAAACAACTTTGAGATATCATCTCACACCTGTCAGATTGGCTAAAATCCAAAACACCAATAATAACCTTTGCTGGAGAGGTTGTGGGGTAAGGGGCACACTCATCCATTGCTGGTGGGAATGCAAACTTGTGCAACCACTTTGGAAAGCAGTGTGGCGGTTTCTCAGGAAATTCGGGATCAACCTACCCCAGGACCCAGCAATTCCACTATTGGGAATCTACCCAAGAGATGCCCAATCATACAACAAAAGCATATGCTCATCTATGTTCATAGCAGCATTATTTGTAATAGCCAGATCCTGGAGACAGCCTAGATGCCCTTCAGTGGAAGAATGGATGAAGAAACTGTGGAATATATACATGCTAGAATACTACTCAGCGGTAAAAAACAATGACATCTTGAATTTTGCAGGCAAATGGATGGAAATAGAAAACACTATTCTGAGTGAGGTAACCCAGACCCATAAAGATGAACATGGGATGTACTCACTCATATTCGGTTTCTAGCCATGATTATAGGACATCGAGCCTATAAGTTTGGGATCCTTGAGAAGATAATAAGAAGGTGAACTCCCAAAAAAGATATAGTAATCCTCCTGGATATTGGAAGTAGACACGATCGCCAGGCAAAATTGGGAACTTGAGGGTTGGGCAAGACTGGGCCAAGGGAAGATGGGGAGAGAAAAGTGTGAAGGGGAGAGCGGGGGGAGCTCGGAGGAATGGGGTGCTTGGGATATAGGAAGGGTGGATATGAGAGCAGTGAAGCATATATCTGAATTTAAGGAGCTACCTGAGGGTTGTCAAGAGACTTGACCCTAGAGGGGTTCCCAGGTTTCCAGGGAGACGCCCCCAGTTAGTTCCTTGGGCAGCTGAGGAGAGGGAGCCTGAAAAGGCCAGTTCCTATAGCCATACTGATGAATTTCTTGCATATCACCATAGAACCTCCACCTGACGATAGATGAAGAAAATGACAGAGCCCCACCTTGGAGCACCGGACTGAGCTCCCAAGGTCCTGATGAGGAGCAGAAGGAGAGAGAACATGAGAAAGAAAGTCAGGACCGTGAGGGAACCTCCAGCTGGCGACAGATGGGGAAGGTGACTGAGCCCCACATTGGAGCACTGGACTGAGCTCCCAAGGTCCCGATGAGGAGCAGAAGGAGCGAGAACATGAGGGAGAAAGTCAGGAACGAGAGGGGTGCGTTCACTCACGGAGACGGTGGGACAGAACTAATGGGAGATCACCAACTCCAGTTGGAATGGGACTGATGGATCATGCGACCAAACCCGTCTCTCTGAGTGTGGCCAACAGCGGGGGCTGACTGAGAAGCAAAGGACAATGGCTCTGGGCTCGGATTCTTCTTCATGGACGGGCTCTGTGGGAGCCTTCTCAGCTTGGTCGATCACCTTCCTGGACCTGGGGGGAGTTGGGAGGACCTTGGTCTTAGCATAGAGTGGGGAACCCTGATGGCTCCTTGGCCTTGAGAGGGAGGGAGGGGAGGTATGGGTGGAGGGGAGGGGAGGGAAGGGGCAGAAGGAGGGGAGAGAAAGGGGAGAAGGAGGGGAGGGAGGGGGGAGGAGGAGGGAAGGAGATGGAAATTTTTAAATATAAAAAAAAAATAAACCATGAGGAAAAAAAAAAAAAGAAAAAGGATACTAAATGTCTCTCTCTCTCTCTCTCTCTCACACACACACACACACACACAATATACAGTCCCTTGAATGTATACCAATTATAGAGATAAGCACATTCGCACATTTTTTCTTAACTAAATTTAAGTTAATTACTTGTTAAAGATTTAAGTTATTGTTACCTTTGCTGTGGGACAATGGTCTATACCCTGTCAATTGTATTTTAATAAATGCTGACTGGCCAATAAGCCAGGTAGGAAAACCAGGCAGGAAGTAGAGAGAGAGCAATGAGATCAAAACACTGGGAGGAGGAAAGCTCATTACCGCAACTGTGACCCAACCACAGAAGAAGCAAGACGTGACTACCTCGCCAGAGAAGGTACAGAGCCACGTGGCTAATATAGACAAGAATAATGGACTAATATAAGTTACAAGAGTTAATAAGAAGTCTGAGCTACTATGCTTATCAGTTTATAACTAATGTAGACCTCTGTGTCATTTCTTTGGGACTTAACGACTGTGGGAACCAGGCAGGACAAGGACCAGATGGGGGAAAAAAACCTCGGTCAACATACCTTGAAATGATTGTTTTGCTAAAAAGCATTTGCTTTTATTAGTATTTATGAAGCAACCAAAGTTTTCCATTTATGGCTTTATTATTTCAACTTTTTTAAATGAATAGTAATATCTTTATTTTAACTCTTCTTTTTGTTTTTATTGCACTACACATTTTTATCAATGTATAGTATGATCATTTTTATTTTAAAATGAAAAACAAAGATGAAAAACTGCAAAGTACCTCCTTGTGCTATACCACATTAAGCTACTCTGTAAACTCTTACATGTATTTATAAGCCTCAAAGTAGGTTTTTAAAATGACAAAAAAATTCTTAGGGTGTTTGCTTACATAGACCTTGCTAATATAAGGATCTTGAAAGCCCTGTTTAGTTAAAAAAAATCCTTAAAGTGATTAAAATGTTTGTGTTTATATACATATTTACATATATATGAAACATATTTTTAAAAAGCACAGACATAAATTATCTTCTTAATCTTTGAGACAGAGTTTAGCATCTCAAGGGAAGACAATTATTCATAAGGAAGAACACATCCTGTATAAATACAGCAACCATCTCTTAGAGTTAATTTATGTTCTCACAATAGAGACTATGTTGTTGAACCGGCACTGGGATAAGGTTCAAGGAGAACATCTTGACCATTTGACCGGGCTTGTGTAAGTATGTATATCTTGTTCTTAAAAGCTGATTTAAGATTTTTAATTTAAAAACTCAAGTTAATTGTCCCCCAAAGAAATGTAGAATGATTAGCCATCTCTATCTTACCTATGTGCTCACGTTGATTAAATATACCTTTTGTCTTTTATCATTATTTTGTTCCTTCAAATATTAGTTTTACTATGATCCAAAATAAATCTGGGTCAAGAAAACAACTTTAGTTTATATGAGCACTTACTCATATAAACTAAGCCAATTTGGCACTACATATATTATAAAAAAAAAAAAAAAAAACATAGGACTTTGTCAAGCAGGCAAGCTAAGCCAGTTAGGAGGCAGCAAATGTTTTCCTTATTTCCCCAAATACTTGCAAGTTAATAATTGTCACACATTAAATGGCTAGAATACCAGACTGCAGTTTATCTCCAAACATTTCCTTCTTGGATACCTTCTGTGATGCTGTTCTTGGTTATCAACCTGACTACACCTGGAATTAACTAAATCCCAAAAATGTCTGGGCACTGTAGCACAAATTCTAATTGGTCTTAATAAACAAAACCTGGAGTCGTATATTGGGGGTGAAAGTTTAAGGATCAGAGAAGCAGTGCAGCCACCACAGAGACCTTTTACCTCTATTGATGCTTAGAACAAAGGGGCAATCCTGACCTCAGACTGTCTCCTCAGATTGCATCCTCAGACTGCAGGGTCAACCCTCAGACTACAGTGAGTTCTCGTCTCTACCCTCCTTATATTTTTCTCTCTGCCCAGCCATATCGCTTCTGTCTCCACCTCCCTAGTGTTGGAATTAAAGGCATTGAACTCCCAAGTACTGGGAATAAAGGTGTGAGCCACCATCGCCTGGCCTCTAGTGGCTTAGATCTGCACTCTGATCTTCAGGCAAGCTCTATTTGTTAAAACACAAACAAAAATATTACTACAGGGCACAACTGTGAGGAATCTTTTTTCTTATTTGGATCATTTGAAGTGAGAAGATGAACTCTAATTTGGATCTTTGAAGTCGGAAGCCCCACCTTTAAACTGGACCTTTCCTTCTGTTGACAGTATACATAAAGCACATGAAGAAGGAAGCTCTCTCATTTTGTTTCCTCCCTCTCTCACTAGTAAATGCATTCCTTCACTGTCGTTAGAGCCTACTTCTTCAGGATTCCATTGTATACTGGAAGACCAACTGAGACATTCTGCCTCGTGGAATGAACAACTACTCAATTCTTGGAACTTCCATACATAGGCAACCATTGTTGGACTAGCTGGGTCACAGAGAGGAGAGAGAGAGAGAGAGAGAGAGAGAGAGAGAGAGAGAGACAGAGA
Organism: Arvicola amphibius; assembly: GCF_903992535.2. Lineage (NCBI taxonomy): Eukaryota > Metazoa > Chordata > Mammalia > Rodentia > Cricetidae > Arvicola > Arvicola amphibius. The sequence goes on from NC_052048.2 coordinate 87,019,867, forward strand.
GAGAGACAAAGAGAGAGACAGAGAGACAGAGAGACAGAGACAGAGAGACAAAGAGAGAGACAGACAGAGAGACAGAGACAGAGAGAGACACAGAGACAGAGACAGAGAGAGATTCATTCTCTAAGTTCTGCTACTCTAGAGAACTCTGACCGATACAACTTCTTACACACACACACACACACACACACACACACACACACACACACTCACACAAACACATACACATGTTTTTCCTGAAAGATTACCTGTCTATGTTAGCTAGAAAATATATGTTTTGGGTCAGTTTTATGTGCTACTTTTATGTTGTCAAAGGCTGCTCATTCATTTCCCAGCTTCCCAGAGCCAAAATAATCACACAGAAATGATATTAAAGCACTGCTTGGCCTATTAGCTCAGACTTCTTATTAACTCTTAAGTCTTAACCTAACCCATTTCTATTAATCTGTGTATCACCACATGGCTGTGGCCTATCCATAAGGCTCCACCCAGCATCTGTTTCCTTTGGCAGCTACAAGGCGTCTCCTCACCTCCACCTACTTTTCTCATCTATCTCTAATTGTAATTCCTGCCTTGCTCTATTCTGCCCTGTCATAGGCCCAAAGTAGCTTCTTTATTAACCAATGATAATAAAACATATTCACAGCATACAGAGCAGAATCCCAAAGCCCCTCTCCTTTTATGTCTAAATAAAAAGGAAGGTTTTAACTTTAACATAGTAAATTTACTTATAACAAAAGAGGTGTTGAGCAAGAATTATAGTTACAATATTTATATCTATTTTATCTTTTATCATAACTAAGGAAAACTACAATTATAATCATTTATTCTTCAAGTCCAACAGAGACCCCAGAAGGATAAAATATTACCTAAGTTAACAGGAACTGCATTGTAAACAACTTCTAAAACTTTAGAATTAACAAAGATATCTTGCTGTCTGGACAGTTACCCAAAGTTCTTCTGTAACATTGGGACATCTATCTTCAGGCTACAGGCCCATAGTATCTGTCAGACTTTCCCATAAAGCAAGAAATTTGAAGGTCTGCTTTGCCTTGTAATAGAAAAATTCATCAAATGCTTTCTTTTGTGCCCTACAAAATGCCTGGCAGACTCTTTCATGAAGACAGGAGCCCTGAAGGACTGTCTCACCTTTAGGCAAGTTCAGCAGTCATTTTTCTGTGGGTGCTGCATGCTCAGATCATACAGCATACCATCAAGCAGTTCAGGCAATAACTAAGACAATTCCATAACGTGCCTCTTCAATATCGTCTTGAAGAAGATTGGTACTGTCAGGAGCAGATGTGTCTTGTTGTTGAGAAAAGTCTAAGTTCTTAACAAATTTAAATTTCATATTCTGTAAGTCTTTGAAAGCTTTGAAGAATACCTACCAATTTAAATATATCCTTATACATCTACAAAACCTAACATGACTTCAAGCTTGACTGTTATAGATGACTATTAACCTGTATTTCTTAGTTACACATCACATTTTTAAATGAGCTGCACAAACACAATAACTTAATCAAGAGCAGAAAGATACATATAACAAAATTGACCTTAAGTTTGTATCAATAAACCAAGATATCATAATAAATCAATACCAATAAAAATATTTATCTCTATATCATATCCCCCTTTAAATGAAAACAAACATTTATATAAACAATATTTGGGAATTTGGGTGTCATTCTTTTCAAACTGCTTCCTGCTTTTTGTTGAGCAAAGCACTTTTGGGGGCTCACAGATATCTTTCGGGAGGTTTTGGTCCATCAAACCACATCAGTCTAGAAGGAATTCACAGATTTTCATCCTCTATGAAAACAAAAGCAGAACCTCTTTTTCAAAGCAACATATCCCTAGACCCAAATTTTGAAGTCAAAATATCTTTTTTTCCTTTTTTATTATTTATTTTTTTATTTTAAAATTAAAAATTTCCATCTCCTCCCCTCCTCCCAGTTCCCTACCCTCCCCTCCACCCACACCCCCACTCCCTCCCAATCCAGGCCAAAGAGCAGTCAGGGTTCCCTACACTATGGGAAGTCCAAGGTCCTCCCAATTCCCCCCAGATCCAGGAAGGTGAGCATCCAAACTGACAAGGCTCCCACAGAGCCCGTCCATGCAGTAGAATCAAAGCCCAGCACCCTTGTCCTTGGCTTCTCAGTCAGCCTCCACTGTCAGCCACGTACAAAGAGTCCGGTTTGATCACATGCTCCATCAGTCCCATTCCAGCTGGCCTTGGTGATCTCCCATTATATCTGTCCCACCATCTCAGTGGGTGAATGCACCCCTCACGGTCCTGGCTTCCTTGCTCATGTTCTCCCTCCTTCTGCTCCTCATTAGGACCTTGGGAGCGAAGTCCAGTGCTCCAATGTGGGTCTCTGTCTCTATCTCCATCCATCACCAGATGAAGGTTCTATGGTAGTATGCAAGATAATCATCAGTGTGGCTACAGGACAAGGCCAGTTCAGGTACCCTTTCCTCTGCTGCCCAAGAAACAAGCTGGGGACATCTCCTTGGACACTTGGGAGCCCCTCTAAAGTCAAGTCTCTTGCCAACCCTAAAATGGCTCTTGTAATTAAGATATATACTTCCCTGCTCCCATATATCCCCTCCTCCATCCCAACCATCCCATTCCCTAAAGCTTTCCTCATCCTCTCTTTCTCCCTTCTTTTCCCCCATCTCCCCTTATCCCCACCTCACCCCCACCCCCGTGCTCCCAACCCCTGCCAGGCAATTTTGTCAATTTCCAATATCCAGGAAGATAACAATATGTTTTTCTTTGGGTTCACCTTCTTATTTAGCTTCTCTAGGATCATGAATTCTAGGCTCTATGTCTTTATTTATGGCTAGGATCCACTTATGAGTGAGTACATACCATATTCCTCTTTTTTGGTCTAGGTTACCTCACTCAGGATGGTGTTTTCTATTTCCATCCATTTGCATGCAAAATTCAAGATGTCATTGTTTTTTTCCACTGAGTAGTACTCTAAAGTGTATATGAGCCACACCTTCTTTATCCATTCTTCTATTGAGGGGCACCTAGGTTGTTTCCAGGTTCTGACTATTACAAATAGTGCTGCTATAAACATAGTTGAACAAATACTTTTGTAGTATGATTGGGCCTCTCTTGGGTATATTCCCAAGAGTGGAATTGCTGGATCCTGAGGTGGGTTTACTCCCAGTTTCCTGAGAAACCACCACACTGATTTCCAAAGTGGTTGCACAAGTTTGCATTCACACCAACAATGGATGAGTGTTCCCCTTACTCCACATCCTCTCCAGCATAGGCTCTCATTGGTGTTTTTGATTTTAGCCATTCTGACAGGTGTAAGATGGTATCTTAGAGTTGTTTTGATTTGCATTTCCCTAATCACTAAGGAGGTTGAACATGACCTTAAGTGTCTTTTGGCCATTTGAACTTCTTCTGTTGAGAATTCTCTGTTCAGTTCAATGCCCCATTTTTTAATTGGGTTAATTAGCATTTTAAAGTCTAGTTTCTTGAGTTCTTTATATATTTTGGAGATCAGACCTTTGTCTCTTGTGGGGTTGGTGAATATCTTCTCCCAGTCAGTAGGTTGCCTTTTTGTCTTAATGACAGTGTCCTTTGCTTTACAGAAGCTTCTCAGTTTCAGGAGGTCCCATTTATTCATTGTTGCTCTTATTGTCTGTGCTGCTGGGGTTCTACGTAGGAGCTGGTCTCCTGTGCCCATGTGTTGTAGACTACTTTCTACACTATCAGATTCAGTGTGGTCAGATTAATATTGAGGTCTTTAATCCATTTGGACTTGAGTTTTGTGCATGGTGATAGATATGGATCTACTTTCATTCTTCTACAGGTTGACATCCAGTTATGCCAGCACCATTTGTTAAAGATACTTTCTTTCTTCCATTGTATACTTTTAGCTCCTTTGTCGAAAATCAAGTGTTCATAGTTTTGTGGATTAATATCTGGGTCTTTGATTCGATTCCATTGGTCAACATCCCTGTTTTTGTGCCATTACCAAGCTGTTATCATTACTGTAGCTCTGTAATAGAGCTTGAAGTCAGGGATAGTAATGCCTCCAGAAATACTTTTATTGTATAGGATTGTTTTGGCTATCCTGGGTTTTTTGTTTTTCCATATAAAGTTTATTACAGTTCTCTCAAGGTCTGTGAAGAATTTTGTTGGGATTTTGATGGGGATTGCATTGAATCTATAGATTGCTTTTGGAAGAATTGCCATTTTTATTATGTTGATCCTCCCAATCCAAGAGCAAGGATTCAGTTTCCATTTTCTGGTATCCTCTTCAATTTCTTTCTTCAAAACTTAAAGTTCTTGTCAAATAGATCTTTCACTTCTTTGGTTAGAGTTACCCCAAGATACTTAATACTATTTGTGGCTATCGTGAAAGGTGATGTTTTTCTGATTTCTCTCTGTGCTTCTTTATCCTTTGTGTATAGGAGGGCTACTGATTTTTTAATTGATCTTGTATCCTGCCACTTTGCTAAAGATGTTTATCAGCTGTAGGAGTTCTTTGGTAGAGTTTTTGGAGTCACTTATGTACACTATCATATCATCTGCAAATAATGAAAGTTTGACTACTTCCTTTCCAATTCGAATCCCCTTGGTCTCCTATGCTGTCTTATAGCTATTGCTAGAACTTCAAGCACTATATTGAAGAGGTATGGAGAAAGTGGACAGCCTTGTCTTGTCCCTCATTTTAGTGGGATGGCTTTGAGTTTCTCTCCATTTAATTTAATGTTAGCTTTCAGTTTGCTGTATATTGCTTTTATTATATTTAAGAATGAACCTTGTATCCCTAATCTCTCCAAGACCTTTATCATAAAGGGGTGTTAAATTTTATCAAATGCTTTTTCAGCATCTAATGAAATAATCTTTTTTTTTCCTTCAGTTTATTTATATGATGGATTATATTGATAGATTTTCGTATGTTGAACCAGCCCTGCCTCTCTGGGATGAAGCCTACTAGATCATAATGTATGATTTTTTTGGATGTGTTCTTGGATTCTGTTTGCCAGTATTTTATTGAGAATTTTTGCATCAATGTTCATGAGTGATATTGGTCTGTAATTCTCTTTCTTGGTTAAGTCTTTGTGCGGGTGACTATAGCTTCATAAAAGGAGTTTGACAATGACTCTTCTGTTTCTATTTTGTGAAACACATTAAGGAGTATAGATATTAGCTCCTCTTGGAAGTTCTGGTAGAATTCTGCATTGAAACCATCTGGTCCAGGGCTTTTTTTGGTAGGGAGGTTTCTGATGACAGCTTCTAATTCCTCGCAACTTACAGGTCTATTTAAACTGTTCACCTGGTCTTGATTTAATTTTGGTATATTGTACTTATCTAAAAAAAGTGTCCATTTCTTTCACATTTTCCAATTTTGTGGCATACAGGCTTTTGTAGTAAAATCTAATGATTCTCTGAATTTCCTCTGTGTCTGTGGTTATGTCCCACTTTTCATTTCTGATCTTGTTAATTTGCGTGTTCTCTCTCTGCTGCTTGATTAGTTTGGCTAGGGGTTTGTCAATCTTGTTGATTTTCTCCAGAAACCAGCTTTTTGTTTCATTATTCTTTGGATTGTTTTTTGTGTTTCTATTTTGTTGATTTCAGCCCTCCGTTTGATTATTTCCAGTCTTCTACTCCTCCTGGGTGAATCTGCTTCTTTTTTTTCTAGAGCTTTCAGGTGTGCTGTTAAGTCTCTAATATGTGCTTTCTCTGTTTTCTTTATGTGGGCACTTAGTGCTATGAACTTTCCTCTTAGCACTGCTTTCATAGTGTCCCATAGGTTTGGGTATGATGTGTCTTTGTTTTCATTGAATTCAAGAAAAACTTTAATTTCTTTCTTTATTTCTTCCTTGACCCAGGGGTGGTTCAGTGGTTGACGGTTCAGTTTCCAAGAGTTTGTAGGCTTTCTGGGGTTAGAATCATTGTTGAATTCTAGCTTTATTCCATGGTGATCCGATAGTATACAGGTGGTTACTACAATTTCTTTGTATCGATGGATGCTTGCTTTGTTACCAATTATGTGATCAATTTTTGAGAAGGTTCCATGTGATGCTGAGAAGAAGGTATACTCTTTCCTATTTGGGTGGAATGTTCTATAGATGTCTGTTAGGTCGATTTGGTTCATTACATCTGATAGTTCTCTTATTGCTCTGCTAAGTTTCTGTCTGGTTGACCTATCCATTAGTGAGAGTGGAGTGTTGAAATCTCCTACTATTAGAGTGTGTGGTTTGATGTATGCTTTGAGTTCCAGTAATGTTTCTTTTACATGAGTGGCTACTTTTATATTAGGGGCATAGATATTCAGGATAGAGACTTCCTCTTGATGAATTGTTCCTGTTATGAGTATAAAGTGTCGATCTCCATCTCTTCTGATTGATTTTAGTTTGAAATCAATTTTGTTAGATATTAGTATAGCCACACCCGCTTGTTTCTTTGGTCCATTTGATTAGAAAACCTTTTCCCAACCCTTTACTCTGAGGTGGTGTCTGTCTTTAAGTTTGAGGTGTGTTTCTTGTAAACAGCAGAATGTTGGGTCCTGATTTCGTATCCATTCTCTTAACCTGTGCCTTTTTACAGGTGAATTGAATCCATTGATATTAAGTGATATTAAAGACCAGTGGTTGTTAACTCCGGTTATTTTTTTCTGGTGGTAGAGTTTGTGTGTTTTCCTTCTTAGAATTATTCTGGTGGAGGGTTGTCAGATGCTTGTGTTATTATGGGTGTTGTTGGCTTCCTTGGTTTGTGATTTTCCTTCTAGTATTTTCTGTAAGGCTGGGTTTGTGGCAACGTATTGTTTAAATCTGTGTTTGTCCTGGAATATCTTGTTTTCTCCATTGATGGTGAATGCAAGCTTTGCTGGGTATAGTAGTCTGGGCTTGCATCCATGGTCTTTTAGTGTCTGCAGTACATCTATCCAAGATCTTCTGGCTTTCATGGTTTCCATTGAGAAGTCAGGTGTAATTCTGATAGGTTTCCCTTTATATGTTACTTGACCTTTTTCCCTTGCAGCTCTTAATATTTGTTCTTTATTCTGTATGTTTTGTGTTTTGATTATTATATGGCGAGGGGATGCTTTTTTTTATCCAGTCTATTTGGTGTTCTGTATGCTTCTTGTACCTTCATAGGAGTATCTTTCTTTAGGTTGGGAAAGTTTTCTTTTATAATTTTGTTAAATATATTTTCTGGGCCTTTGAGTTGTAACTCTTCTCCTTCTTCTACTCCTTTTATTCTTAGGTTTGGTCTTTTCAGAGTGTCCCAGATTTCCTGGATGTTTTGTGTCAAGAATTTGTTGGATTTGTTTTGTTCTTTAATCAGTAAGTTTATTTCCTCTGTAGTATCTTCAGTGTCTGAGATTCTTTCTTCTATTTCATGTATTCTGTTGGTAATACTTGTCTCTGCAGTTCCTGTTCATTTACCCAGATTTTCCATATCCAGCCTTCCCTCAGTTTGTGTTTTCTTCATTACCTCCATTTCATTTTTCAGGTCTTGAACTGTTTCCCTTACCTGTTTGATTGCTTTTTCTTGTTTTTCCTGTTTTTCTTGAGTATCTTTGAGAGCTTTATCCATTTCCTCAACCTTTTTGTTTGTCATCTCTATTTCTTTATGGTAGCTTTTCACCTCCTGTTTAAGGTCCTCTAATATTTTCATAATGTTCCATTTACAGTCGATTTCTTCTATTTCTTCTGGAGTAGGGTGTTCAATTCTTCTTGTTTCATGATCCCTGGCTTCTGGTGATGTCATGTTGCCTTTCAGGTTGTTGGAGGAATTCTTGCATTGGCGCCTGCCCATCTCTTCCTTCAAATGGAGCCAGGAGAGTCTTGGTGTCTTGGTGCAGTGTGCTGTGACTGATTCTCTGGGTTGATCTCCTCAGTGCCGGAGCAGGAACTGTTCCTGTCCCTCTGGATGTAACTCCTCAGCACTGAAACAGGGATACCTAGTATTTCAAGGCTACCTCAGACACAATGGCGGACATGGGGGCAGGGCAGGGTCAAGTGGAAAACAGTAGCCCTGCAGCAAGAGCTGGGGTAGGGGGACTGTGCTCTCTTCCAGGACAGTTTGCCCTAGGATAGCACACACTCACCCGTCTGGATGAAACTCCTCAGCACTGAAACAGGGATACCTGGTATTCCAAGGCCACTCCAGACACAGAGCCGTACGTGGGGGCAGGGCAGGATTAAGTGGAACACAGAAACCCTGCAGCAGGAGCTGGGGTGGGGGGCTGTGCTCTCTTCCGGAACAATCTGACCCAGGATAGCACACACTCACCCCTCTGGATGAAACTCCTCAGCACTGAAACAGGGATACCTGGTATTCCAAGGCCACCTCAGATACCAGCTCAAAATATCTTTAATATATATCTATATCTACATGTGTGTATATATATGTATATATATGATTTAGCTTAGACACCTGTACAATGAAATGTCTCTCTGTACTTAGCCCATTCATAATCAAAAAATTCAAAGAAAACACAATTATATGCATAGTTCAGGATCTCTGTTTATATTCCACCTTTATGTGGCTTATTTTTCTTTACTTCCTAATCTGTGACTGTCTGTACTTTTATATTATTTTTACTGTCTCTTTAAAGACTTTATTTTATTTTTTAAAACTATTTCTTTTTATAACTGCCTACACTCTTTTCTTCTTTCTCTCTCAAGCCTATGTACATTTTTTTTTAAAAAAATTTGTTTATTATGTATACAACATTCTGCCTCGATGTATGCCCGCATGCCAGAGGAAGGCGCCAGATCTCAGTACAGATGGTTGTGAGCCACCATGTGGTTGTTGGGAATTGAACTCAGGACCTCTGGAAGAGCAGCCAGTGTTCTTAACCTCTGAGCCATCTCTCCAGCCCGCCTATGTACATTTTTAAAAACATACTATGAACTGTTTATATCTAACTGAATCTGTCTTTCTGATATATCTTTAATCATTTTCTGACCAGGAGTGCTTTTAAAATGATAGGCAGCCTGGTTGCAGTGGCCCTGTTGCTGACTCTGCCTCTCCTGGCCTTTGAATATGACAGAGGTATGTTTACTGCCAGCTCTGAGACCACAGGGTGGGAGTTGTGCTCACCACCTCAACTCTGGTAAGCAGTTGTCCCATGCTGCCACCAAGTCACTTGCAGCATGCTGCCCACAAACCCCATTCAAGTGCTCAGCCTCCTGAAAGAGCCAGAGCTGCTTGGACAACTAACAGGAATCAGGAAGCCTTCTTAAAGGAGTCACACAGTTTTGCTGCTACTACTGAGTCAGGAAGCCTTCTCTTAAAGGAATTGTGTCTCTGCTTGCTTCTGGCAACTAGAACCTACTTTAGAAAATGCTGTTATCATGAAGCAGTGCTTGACTCTGTTTTTTTGTGTCTAGAATTTTTTCAAGCTCTCTCAGGCTTTATGTGGATGTAGTTGGCCCACATTGGTGATTGGTGCGTCATTTTGTAGGCAGAGGCTGCTTGTTTGTTCCCGGATGTGCATACCTGAAATAATCACACAGAAACTATATTAATTACAACAGTGCTTGGCCAATCCCTTAGGCATATTGCTAGCTAGCTCTTAAATATTAAATTAATTCATTTCCATTTTTTATATTTTATATATTTTTTTATATTTTACTATGAGGCTTGTGGGTTGCTTTATTTTATACTTTACCACAAGGCTTTGTGGGCAGCTACATAGCATCTACCTCCTTCAGCAGCTACATGGTGTCTCCTCTACTTTGCATACTTTTCTCTATCTCTGCTTGGAATTCCTGCCTTGCTCTACTCTGCCCTGTCATAGGACAAAAGACACTTCTTTATTATCTAATGGTAATAAAAATTTTCACAGCAAAGAGAGGGAAATCCCACATCACTTTTGGGATTGACTTTCTCAACTCTTACCCCAAGACTGTCTTCTGTATGTTTGAACACATATAAGGGTACTCAAGAAGCTGGGTGACCAATCTCTCATATATGTCTTCCCTAGTGACCAGTAAACTTCCTTCTGTGAATGATAACTCTTAAAAAGAAGCTGTGTGTGCAGAGACTAACTGGCTAGAAATTTAGTACTATAGAGACATTGAAATGTTGCAGTTCCAGATACATTATACTGAGCTAGTTATACTTACCCAAAACAGCCATCCCTTGCCTGCCTCAGTGTCAGAACTAATATCCTATGACTAATAGATCAAACAATTTTAAAATCTATTTACTTAGCAAATCACTAGCTTCTACCAACCACAATGCTAAGAATGTCACCAGACAGCAACTTAGGCCTATGGAATAGTTTCTTCCACCTTGCTGTGCCTGTGTCTCTAATGTAACCACCAATGTATTTTAAACCTGCTTTGATTTATGACTGTCTTTGTCCTGTACAAAACTTCATGTTGCTTCCATGTTGGGACATGGAATGTTGGGTAACCTAAATCTGTGTTCCAGAGCTATGGTCACTGACTCTCTCGCCCATGGCTCTAGTCAGCACTCAGGCACTCGGATGCAGCAGGCTGCTGCTCAGCACTTCACTGGTGACCCACTCACTGCCACTCAGTGTGTTACATGCCAGCCCACATGCTTCTGCCTGCAATGCCTGCAGTGCACACAGCCTGCAATTTGTACTGATGGAAAACTGAGTTTTCTCTTTATCCTGAGCCCCAACTCTCGAAATCATTTGATCACCTTAATAACTGTTCTTAATTTGTTAAACAAAGCATAATTTTCAGTACCTAAGTAAGAAACACATGCTGCTAGCGTCTCTTGGCCATGTGTCAGCAACTGCAATGATTATTGGTTGATAACGATTATTACACCTACTCCAATTCATTGTAATTGTCTTGCAACAAGTAAGACCTGAAAAATTACCAAAATTACCGATAACATAACTATCCAGGAGTTCAATAATTATTTTGCTTATACTATGGAAGGTATTCTGCAAGACTTATGCAATTTTCCTTCTATATCCCTTTATTTAATTCTAGGGTGATTTACACAGAGCTTTAACTGCATATCTGGTAATTTCCTCAGAAAAACCATCTGGCACAAAGTGCTCTAAGATACTCAAATATGTATGGCAACCAATATGAATGAGTGATCCAAAAGAAATAAAAACAAGCAATAGTTTCTTATGGGCTATATTCACTTTTTGTCAGGGAAATAGTGAAAAAATGTGGGCTTCAAGCACTAAGGTCTCCCCATACAAATGACTTCATTTAATCTCAGTGGTCCAAGAAGGTGGACCTCAGTTGCTTTGGAAGTATTATTTGAGAGAAGAAGAAAAAAATTAGGACAACAGGGGAAAGCAAAAGGATTTGAGAATTCCCAAAATCAAATTCTTGGTGAGGGTCATAGTAGAGGTATATCAAACAGTCCTACAGGTCAGGCAGTTATAGAAAAATCAAATTGAACTATAACGGATATGCTAAACAAACAGAAAGGGATGGAAAAATATCCCTAGAAATAGATTGCATAATGCTTTATTAACCTTGAATTTTCTTAACGCTAATGAGAAAGGATCACCATCAGCAAGGAGACACTGGATAATAGAAAAAGTTTCTGAATTAAATTATCCAGTGTATTTCAAAGATCTGTTGACCTCACAATGGAAACCAGGAGATGTGCTGTATTGGGGAAGGGGTTTCACTCTTGTTTCTGCATCAGAAGAAAAACTATGTATACCATCAAAACTAATAAAGAATCATTTTCAAAAACAAAAACCTCTTGAGAAAGAGAAATGACAGTTCATCCACAGAAGTGACAATTATACAGGTGGTAGGGGCAGGGTTCTGTTCTTGTCTTTGCAAGAAAATATTCATCTTCAAAGAGTTGAGAGATCTTGGACATGTAGATGCCTAAAGATGAAAGATATAGGTATCCAGGAATAATCAATAAGCAAACAGAAATATGACTTATGATACTGTATTATCTGAAGTTTTCAACAATGAACAGTAACTTTTCCTACAGTAATCTTTGAAGCTTCCAGGAAAAAAAAAGGGCCCCACAACAATGACTCCACCTGATTGATATGATATCATAATACTGATAGCACTACTAGGAGTCTGATTTTGGGGTACCAATGTGGAAATCGTGCATCTTCTTACAATGTTCAGGCCAGAACTTCAAATAAGAACTTAAAAACAAAAGCAAACAAACAAACAACAACAACAAAAAACAACCAACCAAAAAAAAAAAAAAAACCAACCCTATGGACTACTCAGAGACCATTTACAATTATACAAAACAGCAATCTTAAAATTTAACCATCATTTTACTTTTACAGGATCCAATGCAAAAAACATTACCCCCACTCTCTCTCTGTCTCTCCATCCCATTCTCTCTTCCCTTCCTCCATTCTCTTTATCTTTCTGTAGTGATTGGGAGCAGCACCATTCTGTAGTGTGGAGCTGCAGGCAGGCCTGCTTTTTGTCCCACCCGGCTCCCGCATGGTTAGCTTTACACCCGAAATAATTACATAGAAACTGTATTCTTTTAAACACTGCCTGGTTCATTAGTTCCAGCCTCTAACTCACATCTTGACTAACCCATATCTAATAATCTGTGTAACACCACGAATGGTGTCTTACCGGGAAAGATTCAGCACGTCTGACCTGGTGGCTGGCTTCATCACATCTGTCTCCCTGAGGAGAGGCAAGGCAGTCTGGCTCACTTAAGAGAGGCATGGCATCTGACTGAGCCATCTACCTCACTTCCTTCTTCCTGTTCTGTCTACTCCACCCACCTAAGGGCTGGCCAAGGCAGTTTCTTTATTAAAACAGAAGACCCTCCCACATCACACACTAATAATAATAGTGAGTAATAGAGTGAATATTTGTGAGCTATTATTTATGGACAATTTACATTGTATATTGATACAAGTTCAAATTATATTTGTTATTTCTGTTTACAATATTTGTACACCTATACAAAATTACTTTTCACATTGAATGAATGCATGTTTCTACCTCTGTTTAAGACATTTTATATATTGATACAATTTTAGGATGTATTTATCATATTGCATTATATATTTTTACCTCTGATCAAGATATTTATACATTGTTTACATTTTGAGGTCATTGTCATTTTTTACTGCACAGTTGTCTAAAAATTGTATAATATTCTGATATGAAGTCTTAATTGTTAAGTTATATAGGTATTAAGTATTATAGGTCAATTCATTATAGTTATTAATGTTTGTTATACTTTTAGTCAGAATAATTAGGTTCTTTAAATACATAGACATTGTATTCTGCATATAGGTAACCTTCAACCACTTCAAAGATCTGTAGAACATGGCATTTAAATAACTTAGGATTCTGTTGATGTGAGGCAATTGCTCCTGGCAGCACCAATCTATTCCCAAGAGAGTGTTGCCCAACACCAAAGACACTCTACTTGGAGTTTGTTTTCTTTTTGGCACAAGTGGCCTTTGGGCAAGGAACCACCCATGTCTTGCACAGACAAAGTTTTCACAATGTCTGGACTGGACAAGCAAGATATAAGAAAAAAGACTGCCAAACCTTGCTAAGACAGGGTAAGATGGTTCTGAAAAATTTTCCTGCCTCTGAAAATGGTCTATCATTTACTCTAGGCCTTAGCCAAAGTTGGTTGCATCAACACTGTAAATGAGACTTTGGGTGATTGCTCAGGCAGCCAGTTGTCTCTGTCATCTACTGCATATTTTGGAAGTGCTTGATTGTACTTCATGCCTACTCAAGTAATATTATCTTCCTTCTCAGGCCTTTGGTGGGGTTGAAGATTAGATAGTCATAGTTATCATTCTCTTATGATCTAGTCAAGACATTTCCAAAACAAGACATAGACTCCTTAGGATAGAATGTTTATTAAAACATTTAGCATATGTTCCTTTTTAATATTATTTATGCTGGTTGTAATTCTAATCTTATACTTAATATCTGTTCCTCATGCATATAGTTTTGTATTGGGTTTAGAACTCTAATGGCCGAAGATACAAAATAATCCCACACTAGTTCAGAATTACGTATAATAAAGGGTTATTTATTTAGGGAAGACTCACAGATCACTGTCTTAGATCATTATCCTCTCCACAAAAGGAGAACAGGAACAGAGTCTAGCAACCAGAAGCAAGAGCTAGAAGCAAGAGAGCAAACACACGCTTTCCAACTGCATATATAGTATAAGAGGCCATGCCCAAGTGGCCTGGTATCTTAAAGGTTATTGGCCAAAGGAGCGCCTACAGCAGAACTCACTTATTTAAACAAAAGGGGGAGGGGCTGTGGGAGCTCCTTCAGTACTCATCAGAATCCCTGCCATGCAGTGTGTATATGTCATGGTTTCCATTTTTTGTGTGTTTTTGGGTGTGTGTGTGTGTGTGTGTGTGTGTGTATGTGTCTTTTCTTCTCCTTGCTTGTTTTGTCCTATTCTGGTTTGTTTTTTATTTTTTTAACTTTATTTATTTAGTACAAAGTGTCGTGCCTGCAGGTCAGAAGGGGGCACCAGATCTCATTACGGATGGTTGTGAGCCACAATGTGGTTGCTGGGAATTGAACTCAGGACCTCTGGAAAAGCAGTCAGTACTCTTAACTGCTGAGCTATCTCTTCAGCCATGTTTTCATTTTATCTAATTTTATCTCATTACTATTATTATTTTTTAGACGCCCATTTGGATCTTAATGAGAGAAAGAAAGGTGATGAATTTGGGCAGGTGGAGAAGCAGGGAGGATCTGGGCGGAGTTGTGTGAGGGGGAAACAGTACTCAGAATACATTGTATTTTTTAAAAATCTATTTTCAATTTAAAAATTGCCTGTGCTTCTTCCTACTTCTTTTGTAAACAATCAGGAGACAGACTGTAAGGGAGACTCAAACACTATCTACCAGATAAATTCACCTGATGCATATGGAGCAATTGAAACAGATAATATGACTGAGAAATTCATACTTAGTTAACTTCAATTCAATTTCTATATGATACTGAACTAGATAATACAAGTCTACATCATTTATTATTTAAGATACATTGTATTACTAGATTACTTATTAACAATTTTAGAAAGCCATAAGGTTTTCTTTAAAAAAAACTATCTTTTTTCATACTGTCCCTAATTCCCACTCAGGGTTGAGAAGTAGTGACTGGTAGTGGGTTATGCGGGCATTCGAGAGCCATCTATAAGGGGGTTGGCGGATGACCTTTTCTAGGGCTATTATAGTCAGTGACCTGCCCAAGGCCAACTTATCTGCATCTTTGATAAAGGTGGCTACTGCGGCCACCATACGGAGGCAAGGGGGCCATCCTGCTACCACATTGTCCAACTTCTTGGAGATATAGGCCACTGACTTTTTCCAGGACCCCAGTCTCTGAGTTAGTACCCCTTTTGCTACCCCTTTGTTCTCATCCAGGTATATGGTGAATGGTTTGGTAACATCAGGGAGACTCAAGGCAGGGACCGAAAGGAGAGCACTTTTTATTCTGTCAAAAACCCATTGTTGGTCCTCTCCACAGGAGAAAATGGTGTTGGCTTTGGTAAATGGGTACGGGGTTGGGGCAGCCAGCTCTGCAAAACCTGGTATCCATAATCTACAGAAACCAGCAGTCCCCAAGAACTCTCGGACTTCTCACACCCCCCGTGAATGGGGGAATCTGTGCTATGGCCTGTTTCTGGATGTTTGTTAACCATCTCTGTCTGTGCTCCAAGAGGTATCCCAGATGTGCCACATGTTTCTTGCAAATCTGTGCCTTTTTAGCAGACGCCCTGTAACCTAGTTCTCCCAATCTGGTGAGTAAGGCTTGGGAACCCGTGAGGCATTCCTGCTCAGTCTCTGCAGCCAGCAGGAGGTCATCTTCATATTGGAGTAAGATTACTTCTGGATTGGCAGTACAGAAGCTGGCCAGATCCTGGTGCAGGGCCTCATGGAATAGAGTTGGTGAATTCTTGGATTCCTGGGGTAGTCTTGTCCAGGTGAGCTGACCAGAAACACCTAAATCAGGATCCCTCCATTCAAAGGCAAACAATGGCGGGTTCTAAAGGCTAAGTCTCAGACAAAAAAAAAAAAAAAAGCATCCTTTAAATCAAGTACTGAGTACCAAACATGTGGCCCACATGTTAAAGGCTTGGCCCTCAGTTTGGTTCTGTCAAGTGACAGTGGA
Organism: Arvicola amphibius; assembly: GCF_903992535.2. Lineage (NCBI taxonomy): Eukaryota > Metazoa > Chordata > Mammalia > Rodentia > Cricetidae > Arvicola > Arvicola amphibius. Next base: position 87,035,968 of record NC_052048.2, read on the forward strand.
AACATTAAGATGTATGACCTAAGAATGCACTTAGATTATCAGGTCATGTCCTTAAATGGGGACCTAGCCCCTCCCTGTCTCTTTGATTTACAGACACCATAAGGAAAACGTCCTCCTTTTCTGAGCCCTTCCACAATGATGTCACAACCGGGAAAAAGGTACCAAGACCAAGCAACCTTGAAGTGGAGACCACAACCAGGGCCCTTTGTTCCTTTTAAGTTCATTACCCTATGTTGTTATACTATTGGGAAAGTGACGCAGAAAGCAGAATAGAAGTAAAATAAGAAAAAAACTGTGTGTGTGAGAGAAAGTGAAGGGGAAGCCCAGCCAATCACCTTGTTTGTAAGGCGTGTCCCCCTTGGCTAATATTTACTTATAAAATCTTGTGGGCATGTGGCCTGCCTTCTTTTTGTTTTCCTGCGCTCCTTGCTGGAACCATGGATTGGTAAGTTCCCCTTTCTTTCCTTTATTAAAGCTGAATATTATATATTAAAGCTAGTCTGGTTAATCATAACTGCTGATCAACCACGTCCCTTCAAGAAAGACAGACGGACAGAGAAAGAGAGAGAAGAGATGCCGCAGCTCTAATCCAGGGCCTTAACACACCAATGTCGCTACCACTGAGCTATTCCCTTGGCCTCCTGTGTAGCGGAGACTACAATATGTCTGTTACAGCACTTGGCTGGCATTATGTAAACTGTGGCAGAGGGAAATGAGTCAGGTGTCTCTTCATAGTTATTGATTTAAAGGACTGTTTCTTCACCATACCTTTACAAGAAAAAGATAGAGAAAAGTTTGCCTTCACAGTGCCTACTTACAATAACTCTCAACCTACCAGGAGATATCAGTGGACCATCCTCCCACAGGGCATGTTGAACTCTCCCACCCTGTGACAATACTTTGTAAATCAACCACTGCAAATAATACGCAAGCAATTTCCCAAGTCTATAATTTATCATTACATGGATGATATTCTGTTATCTGATTCAAACATGGATACCTTAGAAAGACTGTTTGAAGAAGTAAAAATACTTTTACCTAAATGGGGATTGCAGATTGCTCCTGAAAAAAATCAGAGAGGAGATTCTGTTAATTATCTAGGTTATAAAATATATTTGCAAAAAATTAAGACACAAAAGGCACAAATTAGGAGAGATCGGCTACGGACTCTCAATGACTTTCAAAGGTTTTTAGGAGACATTTCCAGCCTACAACTGGTTGTTGGGATAACACCTAATATGATAATTCATTTAAAGAAAACCTTGGATGGTGAAAAAGACTTAAACAATCCCAGAGAATTAACAGCTGAAGCAGAAAAGGAACTGACAATGATTGAGGAGAAATTACAAGAGGCACATAAAGACAGGGTGAATCCAGAGCTCAGTTGTATTCTCGTCATATTGCCTTCCAAAATTTCTCCTACAGGAATTTCAATGCAGAGAGATGATATTATCTTAGAATGGATCTTTTTACCACATAAACCAAGTAAGAAAATAAAACCTTATGTGGAAAAAGTCTCTGAATTAATTATAAAAGGCAAGTTGAGACTTCGTCAACTAGCAGGCATAGACCCAGCAGAAATTATAGTGCCTTTCACTGCTGATGAACTGAAAAAGTTGTGGGAAGATAACGAACCATGGCAAAGAGCTTGTGCTAATTTTTTGGGAGAAATCAGTAACAACTATCCAACAAGCAAGAGGCTTAACTTTATAAAGAGAACTTCTTGGATTCTTCCTCGAATCATCCATGATGCTCCGATAACTGGAGCACGTACATTTTATACTGATGCTAATAAATCAGGGAAGGCAGGTTACAAATCAGAAGATTTGAGTAAGGTGGAACAAAGTCCTCATGATTCTGTCCAGAAGGCAGAATTATATGCCATTCTTATGGTGGTAATGGATTTTAAAGAACCTCTTAATATAGTTACTGACTCACAATACGCGGAAAAAGTTATCTTACATATTGAAACTGCTGAATTTATATCTGATGATACAGAACTAACCTCATTGTTTATCCAGGTACAAGACATGATCAGGAACAGACTTTGCCCGATGTATATAACACACATCTGATCCCATCCGGGTCTGCCAGGTCCTCTAGCACAAGGTAATGCAGAAATTGATCAATTGTTGATTGGTAGTGTGCTGCAGGCCTCTGAATTTCATAAAAAACATCATGTCAATAGCAAAGGCTTGAAGAAAGAGTTTTCTATTACATGGCAACAAGCTAAGGAGATTGTAAAGAAATGCCCTATTTGCTCTTTCTATAACCAAACACCACTGCCTACAAGGGCTAATCCAAAGGGCACTCAAAGGAATGAAATCTGGCAGATGGATGTGTTTCACTTTGCAGAATTTGGCAAATTAAAATATGTACATCACACCACTGACACTTATTCAGGTTTTCAATGGGCAACTGCTTTAAGCTCAGAAAAAGCTGATTCAGTAATCACTCATTTATTAGAAGTTATGGCCATCATGGGTATACCTACACAAATAAAGATGGATAATGGTCCAGCTTATGTCTCTAGGAAAATGAAACGGTTTTTTTGCTTATTACAATATTAAGCATGTTACAGGTATACCATACAATCCTACAGGTCAAGCAGTCATAGAAAGATCAAATAGAACTATAAAGGATATATTAAACAAACAGAAAGGGGTGGAAAATACCCCTAGAAATAGGTTACATAGTGCTTTATTAACGTTGAATTTTCTCAACGCTAATGAGAAGGGGACAACAGCTGCAGAAAGACATTGGATAATGGAAAAGTCTGCTGAATTAAATCAACCAGTTTATTTCAAGGATGTGCTGACCTCGCAATGGAATCCAGGAAATGTGTTGCGTTGGTGAAGGGGTTTTGCTCTTTTCTCCACAGGATAGGAAAAATTGTGGATACCGTCAAAATTAATAAAGGTTCGGTTTGAAGAGGGGAAGCCCCTTGGAAAAGAAAAATAATTCATTCACAAGGATGATGATCATACTGATGGTAAGAAAAGTATATAGGTTGGGGGCAGGGTTCTTTTCTTATCTCCACAGGAAACCACTCATCTTCAAAGAACTTAAGGGACCCTGGGTATTTAAATACTGATGGATGGACACTAGTTACAACCTAATATGGATCAACACAGAACCTGAATAGGTTTAGTAAGTATAAAACATTTTTACATATATATATATATATATATATATATATATATATATATATATACACACACACACATTACTGTGCTTTTATTTATATGTACGTAGAGCTGGTTTTGGAGTTGGACTATGGCTCAGTCCCTCTTCAATTCCAAGCCTGTTGATAAGAGATATCTCAGAGTTTCTGTCTCAGGTCAGGAGCCATGAAATGGGACAGAATAATAATAGTAATAGTAATAATAATATAATAATAATAATAATAATAATAATGATACTTGATAAACTTTCTTTGCCTTTCCTCATAAATGTGTCTGTCTTTATTATACCTCCCATCGAATATATATGTCTGTATATGTCTTTGTAGATAATGTTTACCTTTCCTGTAACAAGCAACAAATTTTCCTTCAGTAATCTTTGAAGTTTCCAGGATGAAGATGGGGCCCCACAACATCAATTTCACCTGGTTACTATGATGTCATGTTTTTAATAGCGCTAAAATTAGACCTGTTTTTTGGTACCAACTGCACAAGACAGTTTCGAATGGTGCACAATTTTGACAACACTCTGGCCGGACCTCCTCAAAACACTCAGAGGCTAGTTACAATTTCCTCGACCAAATGTTATTCTGGGAATTTTACCATCATTTGCTTTCACAGGACCCCCTGAGAAGAACGTCACCCCCATGTCAGCTGGAAGCAATCTTAGAGGACGATGCCCCCTCTCCCAACAGAGTTTGCCCTCAGGTTTAGGGACATCATTTAGTAGTTGGTATAGGGTTGAGGGGATGGGGGAGGTATTATATGGACTCAGGGGTGTTTATGAAAAAAAAAGGGGGGAGGATTACCTGGTTTGATGGGATGATTGGTATTTGTGAATTATTGTTTTTAGAAAATTGCATTAGTGTTGATTCTTGTATATTGAACATTGTGAGTATGCTTCTACCTCTATTTATTGTATGAGAGTATGCTTCTACCTCTGTTTAAAACAATTGTTATATTGAGATATTTACCATATTGCAATGTACATTTCTACCTCTGATATTATTTATGTAATGACATTGTTTATATTTGGAGATCATTGTCCTCATTTATTGCACAGTTTATTCTCTTAGTCTCTAAGTTAGATAGGTATCGAGAATTATATAACAATAGTTGTATATGTTTGTCATATTTACATTTAGGATATTCACTTTTTTTTAGATAAATAGAGATTATATTTAGTATAGATAGTATAATCTTTGACCTCCTTGAAGAGCTGTAGAAAATGGTCTTTAATCTAACCTAGAGTTTGGTACTTATGAGACACAATCACTCCTGGCAACAATGCTCTACTCCCGAGAGAACATTGAGCACCAAAGACACTCCACTGGGAGCTTGTCTTCTTCTTGGCAGAACTGGCCTTTGGGCAAAAAAAGCCCATACCTCGACTACTGACAAAGATACAGAATATCCATAAGTGGATAAAACAGGATTGTCTTATCTTGCCAAGACAGGGTAGGATAGCTCTACAAAAAGTTCCTTGTCTTTAAAAAATGTTATGTCAGTTGTGTTAAGCCTTAGCCAAAGTTGGTTGCCTCAACATTGCAAAACGAGACTTTGGGTGATTGCCCAGGTAGTCAGTTGTCTCTGTCATTTGTTGCACATTTTGGAAATTTCTCGTTTGTACTTCCTGGTTGCTTAAGTAATTTACTTCCCTTCTCAGATCTTTGATGGGGTTGAAGATTAGATAATTGTAGTTACCCTCTACATTATTTAAACTCCTTGAAATAGAATGTTTAGTAAAACTTTTGTTATATATTTCTTGCTTAATATTGTTTGTTGTTTGTAATTTTATATTTATTATTTGTTCCTATTGTATATAGTTGTATTTGGTTTGGTTCTGTCTTATTTAGACAGAATGGGGAGATGAAGGGGAAGCCCAGCCAATCAGCTTGTTTGTAAGGCGTGTCCCCCTTAGGCTAATATTTACTTATAAAATCTTGCAGGCATGTGGCCCGCCTTCTTTTTGTTTTCCTGCGCTCTTCGCTGGAACCTTGGATTTGTAAGTTCCCTTTTCTTTCCTTTATTAAAGCTGAATATTATATATTAAAGCTAGTCTGGTTAATCATAACTGCCGATCAACCACACCCCTTCAAGAAAAACAGACGGACAGAGAAAGAGAGAGAAGAGATGCCGCAGCTCTAATCCAGGGCCTTAACACACCAATGTCGCTACCACTGAGCTATTCCCTTGGCCTACTGTGTAGCGGAGACTACAATATGTCTGTTACAGCACTTGGCTGGCATTATGTAAACTGTGGCAGAAGGAAAATGAGTCAGGTGTCTCTTCACAGAGTTAAGTGGTATTTGTTGGTTTTTTTAGTTTAATTTTAATATGCTGCACACACAAGAACAGATGGGTACTTGCAAGAAGGTCAGAGGACATCGTTTAAGAATCAGTTCTATGCATCCACAGCGGCCTGCTTCCACGGTGAAGATAAAATTCAAGTCCTTAGGTTTTGGAGCTACTTTTACCGCTGCGCTATCTAAACACTGCTGTTTTGTTTTATTTTTGTTTTCTAGTTTGAGACAGGTCTCACCCACAGCCCAGGCTGGCCTCAAACTTGCATGTAGCCACAGGATTACTTTGAACTTCTGATCCCTCTGCCTCCACCTTTCCAAGTACTGAGATTACAGACACTCATGGCACCCAGGTTTATGTGGCAATGGCAAGAGAGCTCAGGGTCCTGGAGAAGGTGGGCAGGCATCTCCCAGCTGAGCTACAGGCTCTTTTCCTTTTCAATTAAATTGTGTGTGTGTGTGTGTGTGTGTGTGTGTGTGTGTGTGTGTGTGTGTGTGTGTGTGCGTGCATACACGTGTGCCACAGTGCATGTAGAGAGGATCAGAGGACAAGTTAAAGGAGTCAGTCCTTTCCTTCCACCGTGTGGTTCCAGGCAATTAAATGCAGGTTATTAGGCCTAGATAGTAAGAGCTGCTGAGCCATCTCGTGGTCCAAGGTAAGTGTTTTAATTAGGGAAAAGAGAAAGTTGAAATGAAGGGATGGTAACTAAGACTTTTCCCCGAAGTTGAAGCATCTACCTGAAAGTGTGGTCATTTGCTTTTCATCCGCACAGTTGTTCATGCTTCAGTTGTGCCTATGCAATGAAGTCTCCACGGAAACACAAGATGGCATGGTCCAGAGCTTCAGGACAGCTGGACACAAAGAGACCTCATCTGTGTGCCGAATGAGTGGCGCATCCCAGATATCACTTGATATGTATCTCTTCATCCGGATGTGTCCGTTTCCTTGACTCAGCTTAGCCACCATAACAAATTAACGGAGCCTAGGAATGGAGCCGTGGGAACTTTTAGCCATTCAGTCAAATGTTTCAAAGATATGGACTCCCAACTGGATCTGAAGTAGAATCCGTCTAGAAGACTGAGCCTGTGGGATCTCAGTGATGGTATCTCTAGCATTGGAGGTAAAATTAGTCAGAATAAACTTAGCTTGTGTCTGTTAATGCATTTATGACTATCTTGCTGCTAGAAAGAACCCATATAGCTTTAAGGTTACAGAAATCTATGTTGATTATTGTTCGTCCGAAACAGAGAACAAATGCAGCTTGTTTCCCAGTAAATGGTAAGAAAATTGATTAAAGATAATACTGGGTATAGTGGTGTGCCCCTTTAATCCCAGCACTAGGGAGGCAGAGGAAGGCAAAGTATCCATGAGCTCAAGGCCACCCTGTCTACATAGTGAGTTCCAAAATAGCCCAGAGGAGTGGGCTGCATCCTGCCACCCAGCTAGCTTAACCCCCAAAATAGCCACACAGAAATTGTTAATTAAATCCTGCCTGGCCATTAGCTCTAACCTCTTATTGGCTAACTCTCACATCTTGATTCAACCCATTTCTAATACATCTGTATGTCACCCCGAGGTCGTGGCTTACTGGGAAAGATTCATCATGTCTTACTCTGGTAACTCCATGGTGGCTCTCCCTGCTTGCCTTCTTTCTCCCAGCATCCAGTTCTGTCTTTCCCACCTACCTAAGTTTCTGCCCTATCAAAAGGCCAAGGCAGTCTCTTTATTCAACCAATGAAAGCAACATACAAACAGAAGAACCTCCTACACCACAGGACTATATAGAAAGACTTCGTCTCAAAACAAATAAATATAAAACCCCAAACAACAAAACAAGAAAAGGAAAATAATGAATGTTAAAATGGACATACATTTGTTTCTTTTTGCTGCTATGACCATATCCCTGGTGATTTAAAGCCACACAATATTATTATCTTACATATCTATAAGTTATAAACCCAATGTGGAGCAATCTCTCAGTCTGAGATACATAAACTGAGATAAATAGTGTTTTTTTAAAAAATTAAAAGAGATGGGTGGTGGTGGCGTACACCTTTAATCCCAGCACTGGGGACGCAGAGGCAGACAGCTCTGTTAGTTTGAGGCCAGCCTGATCTACAAAGCAAGTTTCAGGACAACAAAGGCTACATAGAGAGACCCTGTCTCAACCCCCAACCACCAGAGTTTAAAAGGGTTCTAAAGAGAATGTGTGGTTTACAGTACTTGCTGCTTACAGAGGACCTGGCTTTGTTTCCAGCATCCACGTGATGGCAGCACCAGTTCAAAGGGATCTGATACCATGTGGCCTCCTCAGGCATTAGGCATATCTACATGCATCCAAGCAAATTCTCACACACATAAGATGAATATATCTTAAAAAAATAGAGAAATGGAGAGCAAGAAAAAAAGAACTATAAATACCAGATAAACTCTAAATTTGTGTGTGTGTGTGTGTGTGTGTGTGTGTGTGTGTGTGTGTGTGGTTTGAACCAGGGTCTCACTATGTTACAAGCTGGCCTGGAACTCATGGTATAGACCTGGGGTTAAAAGTGTGCACCACCATAGTGGGCAATTTTGCTGTATTTCTAACAGTTCTACATATTAATTATTTTTTGTGCCATGCCAGGGTTTTAAGATATGGCCTCACACCTGCTGAGTACATGCTCTGTCATTGAGCAATGTCTCCAGCTCAGTATCTTCTAGTGTCCATTCCATATTCAAATTTCTCCAGTTCTAAAAATACTCCTTTTTCCCCTCCCCCCACACACTCCTTTCTCGATAGTTTTCTTTCCTGGCATTGCTCATAATGCTCACTTAGGCATGATGGGCTCTTCGTTTGCAAGTTGCTCTTCTGTATCCCAGTAACTTTAGGCTATGCAGTCTCCCGCCTACCGTGGAATCTAACTTCTGCATTTGCTTGACTGTTCTTTCTGGGTGTAACTTTCCTTCCCCTCTCCCCTCTCTTTTGAGACATGGCCCCACTCTACAGAACTAGCTGGCCTGGAACTCACTCTGTGGACCAGGTTAGTCTCAAACTCACCCAGCTCCTCCTGCTTCAGCCTCCTGAGTGCTGGCATTAAAGGTCTGCGATACCCTGTCCTTCTGTAACTCTCCTTTTTAATGCTTTCAGAGAGCCTTTATCCAGAAGGATGGAGTTGGGGAATGGAAAACTGCTTAGGACAGGACTGAACTCACTGAATCAGGTGGTGCATCCAACTCACGGCCTTGCCTGGACTGATGGGAATCGAGTAATCCTGACTGATTTGTGGCTTCATAGGGGAGAGGCCAAGTTTGGGGACTCCCAGGTCATTGGAAAATTCATGATATCAGTGAAACCAACTTTAGATACACCCCTGAGGACTATCAAGTTATGGGAAAATTAGGACTGGTAAAGGAAACCCCAAGTGGGGCAGTAGAGACAGTAGGAAGAAAACTAGTCCTCCCACAAAAAGAAGGACACAAATATGTTACCAACTTACATTATCTGACCCACTTGGGGGCCAAGAAAATAAAAAATGTGGTTATATCCTCCGACTATTTATGTTCTGACTTGGCAGAAGTAGTCAAAAGCTGCAAGGCCTGTGCTATGATTAATGCGGGACACTCCATATAGACTCCTGGGAAGAGGCTCAGGGGCAACCGGCCTGGGGCCTACTGGGAGGAATATTTTATAGAAATTAAGCCAGCCAGATATGGTAAAAAGTACTTATTAGCTTTTATAATTTTTTTCAGGCTGGGTAGAAGCTTTTCCTACCAGGACTGAGATGGCCAATGTGGTGGCTAAGAAGATCATAGAAGAAATCTTCCTGAGGTTTGGGATACCCAAGGTAATTGGGTCTGATAATGGACCTACCTTTGTTGCCTAGGTAAGTCAAGGACTGGCCACCCAACTGGGGATCAATTGGAAATTACATTGTGCTTACTGACCCCAGAGCTCAGGTCAGGTAGAAAGGATGAATAGAACCTTAAAAGAGATCCTGACAAAATTGGCCCTAGAGATCAGCGAAAATGACTGGACTGCCCTCCTTTCTTTCACCCTGTTCCAGGTTCAAAACACCCCAGGGCGATTTAAACTCACCCCTTATGAGATCCTATGTGAGGGACCATCACCACTTACTGAGGCGGGTGGGATATATAATCCTGATGCTATTCTTCTTATACCATTATCTGCCCACCCGAAGGCCCTTGAAGTAGTAAGGCGCCAGCTCTGAAAACAACTAAAAGAAGTATATAAGGCTGAAGACTCACTCATGCAGCATCAGTTCCAAGTAGGGGACGCTGTTTTTGTCCACCAGCATTGAGTTGAGAATCTTGAGCCTCGCTGGAAAGGGCCATACTTGGTACTCTTGATGAATTACAGTATCTGGGGCTTTTTAACAATACCACCAGTCATGAGGTTTGTGTTTGGGGGACTAATTATAGGCTGACTCTTACTGAGGTTACAGGTGTAGGGACATGCCTGGAAAATCCACTGACTGCCTACAAACGTTTATATAATGAGACTCTTAAAAGCCCTAAGACTCCTGACACCAAGCCGGGTGGTGGTGGCACACCCCTTTAATCCCAGTACTCGGGAGGCAGAAGCAGGCGGATCTCTGTGAGTTTGAGGCCAGCCTGGTCTACAAGAGCTAGTTCCAGGACAGGCTCTAAAAACTACAGGGAAACCCTGTTTTGAAAAACCAAAAAAAAAAAAAAAAAAAAAAACAGACTCCTGACACCAGGTACTTGGTACTTGGTTCCCGATTTAGATAAATGGTGGGCTTTGTAGTACAGGCCTGACACCTTGAGTGTTGACATCGGTATTTAATGACACCAAAGATTACTGTGTGTTTGTACAACTGGTATCTAGGGTCTTTTATCATCCAGCTAACACACTTGAAGATGTTTGACAAGCACCCAACTTGCTTACGACAAGAACCTATTTCTCTGACACTAGCAGTAATCCTGGGCCTCAGGGTAGCTGCCGGTGTTGGGACAGGTACCGCTGCCCTAATACAGGCTCCTCAGTACTTTAATGAATTAAGAATAGCCATGGATGAAGATTTGAGGGCTCTAGAACAATCTATTTCCAAACTTGAAGAGTCATTGACTTCCCTCTCAGAAGTGGTCTTACAGAATAGAAGGGGATTAGATTTCTTATTCTTAAAAGATGGAGGATTATGCACTGCTCTCAGAGAAGAATGTTGTTTCTATGTGAACAATTCAGGAGTAATTAAAGATTCCATGAGTTAACTTAGAGAAAGGTTAAAAGGCAGAGACAGAGAAGCGCACCAGGGATGGTTTGAGAGCTGGTTTAATAGTCACCCTTGGATGGCTATTCTGATATCTTCCCTTATGGGACCATTCCTAATTTTGCTTCTGCTACTGACTATAAGTCCATGTATATTAAATAAACTAATTACCTTCATTAGAGAAAGTAAGTGCTGTTCAGATTTTGATGTTACACCAATATAGCGCTTTACAAGGTCAAGAGCATATTGAAATCTACTTCTAAGATTAGAACTAGGTACTAGAAGTGGGGAGATGAAAGACCTGGATAAATCCAGATCCCTCTAGCAGAAAGAATAGAACCAAAAAATCTAGCAGGGAGAGAAGAACCAAAAATCTAGGTTAGCCAGTTCAGTGACTAGTTCCAGGAACTAGCTGACCATAGAGTTAATTATAATCTTGAGAATAATCTTGAGAAATGGGGAGTTACCCCCTTGTGATTATCACTGGTATTTTTGGAATTTTCCAATGACACCCTCCCTACCCCCTTTGGGCTGTGGTTTCTTCCCCTAAATACCCCCTCTCCCTGCTACTCAGGGTGGAACTCCTATACCCCTGCGTGGGAAATGAGTTTCGGCCCCAGCACGCTGCTTCCTGTCAATAAACCTCATGTATTGCAGCAAGGACAGTCGTTCGTAAGTTCCTGGGGGTCATGTTATCCTGAGACTTGAGAGTCTCCTCACTCTGGGGGTCTTTCACTACCAAAAGTGCACACACCAAGGTTTAGTGTGATTTTTTCATATCCTTGGTGTCGAATCATCGACTGCACTCTGGTGACTTATGTTTATGGAAAAATAGGCTTAATTGTGTCATTTCATCATGAAAACCTTTTCCATGTGTGTGAGATCATTTAAAACGTTTTCATCCCTACACATACACATGCACATACATCTCCATGGAGTGTTGTGGCTTGTTTGTATTTTTGAGACAGGGTTTTATTTCTGTATCCCTGGATATCTTGGAACTCATTCTGGAGACCAGGCTGGCCTCGAACTCAGAGATCCACCTGCCTCTGCCTTTGAAGTGCTGAGATTAAAGGTGTGCGCCACCACTGCCTCCCACATTTGCCTCTGTACACATGAAGTCGAGCCCAGATCGCTGTGTACACAGATACATACAGGATCGTGGAGTGCTTTGTCACTGTTCCACAGCAGTGGAGTCATGGGGTACACTGTGCCTCACGCTGAGTCTGCGTGTTTACTCAGCTTCATTTTCAGTTGGGCACCCCAAATAATGCTAAAATAGTTTGTTTATTCATCAGATTAGTACCTTTATTTTTGTTGGATTAGTTCCCAGAAGTGAAGTACAAATTAGAAATTACTATCTTGAGGAAGCTGGGATCCTTTCTCACTCCTGCATGTGGTTTCATGTTGGGAGCAGTGAGACCCCAGATCCTGAATTTCTTGTAATCCCCTGATCTGAGTTTAGACTGGAGAATCCACCGACTGGGAGGATGAAGCTGCGATCTCCAAAGACGCCTCAGTGAAGACAGGATTTCTCTGTGAAACATTCCTGGCTTGACCATGAATTCATTTTGTAGACCAGGACAGCCTTGAAATCATAGCAGTCCACCTACCTCGAACTTCCAAGTTATGTTAATAAAGGTGTGCACCTCTTTGGCTTCCCTAGCAGCCCAGCTGATCCTGTGTCTGCTAAGTGACCATATGCTGCATTCTCATGGGTTGTCTGATCGTACACAGGATTTAAAGATGAATGCCATGGCAACAGGCATTAAGATTGCCAGCAGTAGGGTCCCCAGTCACCACTGGACCCAACCTCCCATTTGAGCTATGGTATTCAACCATCCCTTTGGCTAAATAGTACAATCTGGTGTGCCAATTGTAACATTTCAACAGCTATTCAAGTAACCATTAAGTTGTTTCACCACATAAGAGGCATTAGCAATATTAACAGATGTCGTACAAATGAAATAATGAACAAGACATTTGTTGTAATAGCCATAAGTCCACCTGCTCCTACAATAGGGCAGTCTGTTGATTTAAGTTCACTCTGCCGCAGACTCTTCAGAGTGCAGAGCCTGAAACTGTCACTGCCTTTTCCTTGCCCCGCTGCTGCGTTCTCGGGCAGCCCAGTGGGGTCTGTGCTCCAGCTTGTCTCAGCTCCAGCACTTGCTGCATTTGCTGATACTTCTGGCACTGCTTTGGCATCCGCCAGGCTAGGCACCGATTGGGCTTAGGCAATGTGCCTTCCACCACAGCCACCTAGCAAAGCTCTGCTCCAGCTGCCTTCTAGCCCCAGCCCCATTCGTTCTGGGTCCAAACCGGTGCATGAAGTGGAGCGGAACTCAGGGAAGCAGGCTTGCTGCTCTGCAACCACTGAAGGGGCCCTACTTAAATTGTCTTTTAGGGAACGTGGGTGTTGTCAATCTGTCTGGCTACTTCCTGCTGAGTGGGGACGCTGCATTCTTAGGGGTATTTACTGCAATTTACTGCCATTTCCCAGCCATGCTTGGACGCGAGGGCGGGCGGGGAAGAGGCAGAGGCTACACCTCCCCACCGAGCTAGAAGGTGGAGGTGCAGCAGGGCGGAGCAGTGGGCCCCGACCCCCTCGTGGTGGGGAGGATCCCATCCCGGCCAGTTGCCCTGATCTTTGGACAGTGGTCCAGGGCCAACGGGCCTTGTCGTGGTCGGTCATGCTGTGTTTCTGCGCCCTGAGGCCTGAGCTGGAAGCCGGCCTAGTGTTCTTGCCTTCTCGGTCCTCCAGGCAGGTCCCGGGGTTTGCACGTGTTGCAGCCCCTCAGGGCTCTCCGCCTGGAGCCGCTAGGCCTTGGAGCCGCTGCTGCTCACACTCCACTGCAACATTACAGGAGGTCTCGGGGATTCAAACCACATGAATATCTAATAAATCCTTAGGCTCTCATCGTCTGTGGAGACAAAAACAGAACCTCCTTTCCAAAACATCAAATTCTTAAGCCCATATTTTAAAGTCAAGATACCTTTCTTAGTTCCTAGAATCAAATGTCTTTGATTCTAGACAACACAATCAACATTTTACAAAAGACAACACAATCAACATATTTTACATCTGTACACATTTATTTTTTTAAACTATATACATTCTATCTTTTCCCAATACGTACGTCCCCTCCGGCCGGGGACAACCCTGTTCGTTTACCCCTCTTTCTCGGTTGGAGTTTCACTTGCTATCAAAACGAGCGAAGGACATCAGGATTAACACATATACCCCAATCCATCCTCACCTTCTGAGGGCGACCTCTCAGTGTTCCCTAGTTCCTGATATCTTGGTGGGGACCTCCAATTGCCACGCACTGCGCCCCAGTGTCTGCGCTCTGTGAGCTATTACCCAGTTACCAAGCTTCGGGCAACGGGCTGGAGGTTAAAACACGAGAGAGAGAGAGAGAGAGAGAGAGAGAGAGAGAGAGAGAGAGAGAGAGAGAGAGAGAGAGAGAGAGAGAGAGAGAGAGAGAGAGAGAGAGAGCCACACGGGTCATCCTTGAATTCCCCAAGAATGCCCCCTTTATTGTGTTCAGGGGCAGATTATATAGAGATAGCCACGCCCCAGCCAAACCCACCAGAAACCACTCTCCTGCCATCAGGAACTTCTGAGGTCTCCTGCTCAGAGCAGCTGTAGGCACTCAGATCAGGGGAAAACAAGTTGTTAACAAGAAATTCAGGATCTGAGGTCTCACTGCTCCCAACATCTCCCCGCTAAATTTTTTATAAAACAGAAGACCCTCCTGACCACACAGCCTTTTGGTCACTTTGATTGAACCTGTACTCAGGAGAGAGTGACAGCATCTCCTCAAGAGAATACTGGCTTTTAGGGAACACAAGAGAGCAACTTAAGCCTGTAAGACAGGTAGATTCAAGTATCTCAGAGACTGTTGGTTCCTCATACTATTTCCCACAACACCCTCTTCCCCTCAAGTGAACAGAGGTGTGTGACCATATCAGACTCGGGACTTTTAGGAGTGACTTTGCCATGGCCCCAGGAGCAGTCAGAAACCACTGCTCCTTCAGCAGAACCCTAAATAACATACCCCAGCTGCCATACCCCCGTGACACATTCATTCTTGTCAGCTGAGTGCATGGAAGATAATCTTCTCGGTCGTCTACTGAGGACGCTGTGGTTACAGGGATCATTTGAGCCCAGAAGTTTGGGGCCAGGAGTATGAGCTGAATTACACCCTATCTCAAAACAAACAAAAGTTCTACTTTTTATAAAGGTGAATATCAAACATAAATGATTATATGTTTAGATATCTCTTTAGACATGAATATTCCCAGACTGAAAGTACTTCTGTTCTTGAGCATTTCAGAGAAGGGATAATCAGCCTGTGTAGTGAAAGTCTGTGTAGTCAAGGTCAGCATGGCGTGAGTTTGAGGCTCACAGAAGAGAGTAATGATAATGTTGAAAGCAAAGTACGTTAGACACCTGGCTGCTTTATAGCACTTTTCCATGGCAAATATTCATTTTTTAAAAAAAGATTTATTTATTATATATAGTGTTTTGCCTGCATGGTCACGTTCATGCCAGATGAGGGCGCCAGATCTCAGTACATGTGGTTGTGAGCCACCATGTGGTTGCTGGGAATTGAACTCAGGACCTCTAGAGGAGCAGCCAGTGCTCTTAACCAGACTGACTAGTATTGACAGACAAAGGTATCTCCTACTTTTAGATGTACTTACCGCTGTCATTACTTTTAAGAAAGCAGGCTCCTTTCTAGTTTTTGTAATGTCTTTTCGGAGCTCACTCAGGAATGACTTACTACATCTTGAGTGACTTTTGAAAGCACTCTAAGAAGGAACACCCTTTTTTGTTGTTTTGTTTTGGTTTTTTTTCAAGATGGGGGTCTCTCTGTGTATTAGCCCTGGCTGTCTGGGAACCCACTCTGTAGGCCAGGCTGGCCTCAAACTCAGAGGTCCGCCTGTCTCTACATCCTGAGTCCTGGGATTAAAGGTGTGCACCACCACAGGCAGTAAAAAGCCATTGCTAAGAGGTGTGGGCACATAAAAAGTAGCTGTCATTTCCTTCTGAGTGCCTTTCTGGTTTCCTTACTAATTCCCCAGTGTAATGCACACTGTGGCTTAGGTGTTTGCAGACATAAAAGGTGTTCTGAGAGACTTCTCTGTCAGGGGAAACTGAAATCAGACTGTTTCAGAGTGATGTCTCCCAGTGGCCGGCCAGCTCGCCTCTAGTGGTTTAATAACCAAGGAAATCCCTTCTATCAGCAATTATAAGCAGTGTCATTCAGATTATATTTTTGTTAGCCAGATTTTATGACCCAAAGTTAAGAGTTTTAAAACGAGGGCTGGGGGCAGAGCTCGATGAGAGATGGTTTTCTAAGCCAGGTACTGGGTTTGACCCCAGCACTACAGAAAACAAATGCCTTCTGATTGTTTGGAATTCTATCATTTAGTTACAAGAACGTAGACTCAGGCGAGACACTGAGTCACTCTGCAGGAGGTACGTTGTGAAATCCGAGGCTCTAGTTGATGACTTTTCTGCACCCAGCATCTGAAGTTCAGTTTTCCAAACCAAGTGCAAGAGTATAAGGGATGAAGCTGGACACGGTGGCACACACCTATAATTCAAGCACTCGAGAGGCAGGGGCAGGAGAATCACACATTTGAGGCCAACTTAGGCTGCACAGTGAACTCTGTCTCAAAGGACAGAAGGTGAAATGGATAAACCATGTCCACATGGTCTCCTGTGCACGTGTGTCCAGCTTGCTTGACTTTCAGTGAGGCTGCATCTGATGGTTCTAACAGCCTCCGAGATGCCTTGTGGAGCAGTGTGAGAACAACTAACAGGACACAGATCTTGTAACTGGCCTATTGCTTACCGACCTTTAGTGGCTCTCTCAAGACACTTGGCTGAACTCTCTGACATGTGTCAACTTTCTACCTGAGTTCCAAAGACTTAAGAAAGCTGTCATTTCTCAGCTTACCTGTAGAGCCTTTATACCCCTCACGTGATAGCCAATAGGCATTTGCATTATTATGTTTCTTAGTAGCTGTTATTATAGCCAGCTATACTTCTATGGACAGATTTGTGTGGGCCATGAAATGGTCTTTGGTGTCATGTTTGCTTATCCTGTCGGAGTTAACAGCAGAAAGCATGGGGATGGCTTCTCTACAGGTTGAGTTCCATCTGGTGAGGGAGCTCATCCCTCACTCTGCAGACATGAAGTTACCCTAGGCGATCAGATCCCACAAGGGAATGCTAGGTTGCCAGGTTATTTCCACAGAGGACTCCGTGAGGGGGAGTTTAGGAGGGTAATAGCTAATTTGCAAAGTTGCTTAGAGGATTTGTTTGTGATCATTTTTTTAAAAAGGAAAGCTAGACCTGGGTGGTATATACCTGTAGATTCCAGCAGTCAGGAGGCTGAAGGAGTTCCAGGTCAGCCTGGGCTCTGAGACCCTGTTTCAAAACAAAATAAAAGCAAAGGGATATGGAACAAGGTGCAGCATGAACAGCTTGCTCAAGTAGCTATTACTTACACTCTCTTAGCTACCAGGAAGCCCCCTTTCACTCCTCTGTCACCAAGGGCAGTTGGCTTATGTGTCATTAAAGAACTTCCCACAACACAATGGACAGGAAGATGCCAAGCATGGAGCCTTTATTTTACATAGAACTTCCAAAGAGGGCACTGCTTAAAGTGAGCAGCCAACAGAAGACAAGAAAGTGACAGCAGAGACAGCTGGCTCAAGTCCCTCCATGGATCCATGGATAGCGCATGTCTGAGCACCTTGTATGTCTGGCTTAAGTGCAGGTAAGGCAATATAGATTGTGCAAACGAGATTTGTGTCTGTGTCCTCTGATCAGGAATGACTACTACATGCAACACAAAATGCACAGCTTGAAATGTCTGGATCTGTAACTAAATTTCCTCAAGCAAAGATGGACGGGGACAATGAAATGACGGACACAGACAGAGCCAGTCGGGCGGGAAGAATGGATGATGTCAAGGGGCAATGAGGTCAGCACAGGATCAAGAGCCCTACGTAGGGGAAGCCGTCCCAGTGGCAGAGCAGGCTAGGACAGAGAGCAGGAAACATCTCCAGCCACCTCGAGCTCCTTCCTGCCTTCATTCTAAGTTGAGCAGCTCCACGTCAAAGATGAGGGTGGCATTGGGAGGGATGACACCAGGGTGGCCAGTAGCTCCATAGGCCACATCGGGGGTGCAGGTCAGCTTCGCCCTCTGCCCCAAGCTCATCTAGCAGGGATGGGAGCAGATGGGGAGAGGAGAAAGAGGACCCAGCTTGGTTTAAAAGAAAAAAGTAAGATAACTTTTTGGCCTTTTCCCCAAACCAGCCTTAGGGTAATTCCAGATCTGAGATTAACTTTACTCATGGTGCACTAAAGTTAGCCTAAGAGTTTAAACATGCAGATTCGACCTCCAAATAGACTCGACTATGGGGCAGGTACAGCCACAAAGTAGTCTCAGATTCATCCATACATCAAGCGTTACTGGTTATCCAGCTAGGGCATGACCCGGACACTTGTGTCTGCTCCTAATTGTTCCCGGTCCTTTTCTGAAGTAGCCAAAGAGGAAGGTACAAACAGCCCTGAACACTTGTAAGAGGACCAGTTAAGACCCAGCAACTAAAGGCCACAGCAAGGTGGCCAAGGCAAAGCTACAGGAGTGGAGCATCCTACGACTTCCCCAACAAACCGAGGGAGAGCTGGAACCAGAGCTCACCGGCACTGTCAACCACTGGAGCTGAGACGTTTAGATTCCAAGCAGTTCCAGAAATTTGAGTTGACTGGTGAGTAGCGTACCGATGTGAACGCTCTAGCAGAATCGCTGTGGTGTGCCTACGCAGGTTAACGCTTGAAGAAGCTGGGTGAAAATTATGTAAGAACCCCACTAGTTCTGAAATATTTTTTATGTCTGAAATAGCTTCAAACAACGTTTAAGAGCAAAGCAAAAGCGCTTCTTGGCTTTCCTGCTGTCTAGCTCACAGCTTGTAGCCTTTCCAGCTGGTTCCAGCAAGCCTAGGAGAGGTGCTGGGAATGAGACACAGATGTGCCAGCCACAGAGGAGGTGAAGGGCAGAGCTAGAGGTGAGCACTAGGTGGCGCTGCTGCGCCCTGGCCACAGAGTCGTGGCAGTGTGCCGTGTGCCAGGGTGAGGTGGAGGGCCCAAATCCACCACTCCTTAAACCCCTTCTTCAGTGAGCATCCTCAGCCTACCTGGGCAGCACCTTCTTCAAAACCTTTGATGACTTCCTGTTTGCCAATTCTGAACTTGAAAGGTTTGTTTCTATCTCTGGATGAATCGAATTTCTTGCCATTTTGGAGCATTCCTAGCAAAGTGAGAAGAGGGTAGGAAAGTCAACTGACAAACAGGTGGACTCGGCATGTCTAAATGAAATTCCTCTTCCAAAGGAACCCTCCTCATCGCCGACCTTCCCTCGTCAGCAGCACACCGGGACCCATCTCTCTGCCTCAGCCCCACATGCAGCCTGTTACCAAGTCCTCTATCTCTTTAAAATCTACCTACCTTTTCAATGTCTGCTACTGCCCCCTTTCTGTGGTCTCGAGCCACCACCATGTCTCACCTGTAGAGGGGAACAGCCTCCAAAAAGGTGTTTCTCCTCCTCACCAATCTTCCACATCGACAGATCCACCCCCACCCACCCCCAATCCCCGCCTTAAACACAGTTCTGATCATATTTACTTCCCTGCTTAGAACACAAGAGCTCCTCGAGCAGAACTCAAAAACCTGAGGCTAATGATGCCTGCCTTCACGTTCTCTCTCTGCCCCTCACTCCTCCTCCCCTACCTATTCAGAGCACGCCAGTCTCAAGTTCCCCTACACCGTGTCTCAACTTTTCATGCTACATCCTCGGGCATTCTAGTTTCCCGTTCAGTCCTTTCCTGAGGTCCTCGGTGCTTCCTGAGAATGGAAAGCCAGGGAGCATGCCATCACGTCACCCCCTGCTCCAGCGAAAGTGCGGGCTGACTCGGGCACTCTGGTAGCTTCTGGCTCATGAACAAACAGTTACTTCACCCTGGGACACCCAGGTGTTATCATTCTCTACCTTCTCAGGGCAGATGCCCAGTCATCCCTGACATGCATGTGTTGTTGCTGTCCATCAGTCCAAGGCCCCAGAGCTACGGTACTAGACCAGAGTTTCTTCTGAAATTGTCATTCTGTTTTACACGCACAGGGCTTTGCCTGCATGGATGCCTGGGCAGCATATAAGAGCCTGGTGCCCTTTGAGGCCAGCAAATGGTATCAGATACCCTGGAACTAGAGTTATGGATGGATATGAGCCACCATGTGAGTGCTGAGAATTGAACCCAGGTCCTCTGGAAGAGCAGGCACTGATCTTTTTTCTTTTCTTCTTTTGAGACAGAGTTTCTCTGTGTAACAGCAGTCCTGGAACTTGCTTTGTAGACCAGGCTGGCCTTGAACTCAGAGACCTACCTGCCTCTGCCTCCAGAGTGCTGGGATTAAAGGTGTGCGCCACCACTGCCCGGCAGGCAGTGCTCTTAATCACTGAGCCAGCTCTCCAGTCTAACTCGATTTTCTGAATACCATGCTATTCCAAGATTTCTGTAGATCATTTGGGCCCATAGGAAGACCTGGCCTATTAAGTCCAGACACTGAGTTCCTACTGTT
Source organism: Arvicola amphibius (assembly GCF_903992535.2). Classification (NCBI taxonomy): domain Eukaryota; kingdom Metazoa; phylum Chordata; class Mammalia; order Rodentia; family Cricetidae; genus Arvicola; species Arvicola amphibius. The sequence continues at coordinate 87,056,337 of NC_052048.2, forward strand.
TCGAGACTCTGTTTTGTTCCAACAGGGTCTTATTCTGTAGCCCAGGCTGGCCTGGAGCTCAGGACGTAGGCCTGGCTGGTCTCCAACTTGCAGGAGTTTCCAAGTGATGAATCTCAGGTGCAAGTCACCTCACCCAGTTGAGACCAGGGTTTTACTTCAATCTGGCACTGTCTCTGTGTGATATCGGGGAAATGGGCCCCATATTTTCCATATTTAACACAGGAGGCTTTGCCAGCTTACAAGTGTCTGAGCAGCCATAATTGTACTTCTGAATTCCTACAACTCGAATGTGTACTAGAGATTCCTATTTACCTACCTTCTGGGTAGACTAGTTTGGGCTCGTGCCCTGAGTTCTAAATGTGGCAAGGGAGAAACCCTTCTGCCTACCCAGAGATGCACACGGATGGATGCTACAGAGATCAGACACAAATACATGCGGATGCTCAGTTGCTAAACTATTCAGATTCACAGAGACATTTATGCATGCTCACACACATTTACACACAGACACTCAGGAGAGAAGCCCTGATGGCCAAGCAGATGCTAAGAAAATATTTAGATCGACAGACCTACATATATTCATACAGACATGCACTTGGACAAACGCATGCGTGGATGTGTGCACATGCACAGTCCATTTACAGACAAGCTTTCCCAGTTCCCCGAAGCCTTCAGGTGTCATAAAGCTGAATCTACTTGGAACCGCATAACAGTCATCTGTTGCCGTGAGCTCAGCCAAACCCACATAACTCAGACACAGCCCCACATAAATATGTTTACTTCTTTGACAAAGATGCCATTGTAATACATCAAATAAAGGACAACTTTTTGGATTAACATTTCTGGATCAAAGCCAGGCAGTGGTGGCGCATGCCTTTAATCCCAGCACTTGGGAGACAGAGATAGGCAAGTCTTTGTGAGTTCGAGGCTAGCCTGGTCTACAAGAGCTAGTTCCAGGACAGCCAGGGCAACCCTGTTTCGAAAGACCAAAAAAAAAAAAAAAAAGAAAGAAAGAAGAAAACAAAAACAAACAAACAAACAACAACAACAAAAACATTTCTGGATCAAATCTATATCCACATAGGGGAAAAAAATTGAACTTCAGCCTCTACCACATCCACATACAAAAACCAATTCCAGATGAACCAAAGACATAAATATGAAAGATAAAACAAGCCAGGCGGTGGTGGCACACACCTTTAATCCCAGCACTTGAGAGGCAGAAGCAGGCAGATCTCTGTGAGTTCGAAGCCAGCCTGGTCTACAAGAGCTAGTTCCAGGACAAGCTCCAAAGCTACAGAGAAACCCTGTCTCAAAAAAACTAACTAAATAAATAAATAAAATAAGAAAGAAAGAAAGAAAGAAAGAAAGAAAGAAAGAAAGAAAGAAAGAAAGAAAGAAAGAAAGAGAAAAAATAATAAAACCTCGGGCTTGGGATCTGTATGGTGGCAGAGTACTTCACTGTAGGTACAAAGATCTAGGTTTGATTCTTAGCGCCACAAAGCACTACTACTCATAGTTTCTACAGCAGTCGGGCAGTGATGGTGCACACTTGTAATTCCAATACTCAGGTGAGTCAGGAGGAACAGGAACTCAAGGCCAGCTTTGACCATAGAACAAATTCAAAGCCCAAGTTACATGGGATCCTGTCTCAAATTTTAAAAAATTAAAAAACAATAAAAAAGAAAAAAACACCACCACCACCATTTCTACTAGGTAATAAATAAACAGGAATAAATTAATATCTTCATAATGTAGTGAAACATTTCTTGAAGTGAACACAGAAAAATATGTCAATATGTCACCATGAAAGAGAAGGCTGATAAGTATGACATCATGAAAATTAAGAACTTCTGCTCAAAAGATACTATTGAGAGATTAATGGCAGGGCTGGAGAGATGACTCAGTGATTAAGAGCACTTGCTGCTCTTGTAGAGGTCATGGGTTCAATTCCCAGCACTCACACAGCCGCTCACAACAGTCTTGTAATTTCAGGTTTCAAAGGACTCGGTGTCTTCTTCCGACCTCTGCAGACATTAGACACACAAACTCACCAGGTAGCCAAGGTTTGCCTTGAACTTTTGATCCTTTTGACCTCACCTCCCAAGTGTGGATACTATAGGTGTAGGCCACCAGGGCCAGCTTATATTTTGTTGTCTTCTAAAGCTTACCAGAAGTTTCATACATATGGTCTCCTACTGTGTTTGATAAGACAGTGTCTCCCAAAGCAGAGTCATTTGTAGCTGATGTAAGTGTTTAATGCACACTGCCTACTCTATGTGTATCCTTTGCAAAACGATGTTTGGTTTCATTAACTTGATCAACAATGGTCTGTCCACAACACGTGGGACAGATAAATCAATTACCCTGGCCGGTGGCTCCAGAGTCCCTAGGGTAATTAGGCCACATCACCAGGAGATAAAACAGCCGGGGTGTGCAGACATCAGTGGCTGGTGAGGTGACTGTTGAAAAACAGCCACGTCATCTGCACGAACCAGTCTGGTGCTTCACACTGGCCTAGAGAACTGCTAAAAATGGCCCCATCTGAATATGTCCCAGGAATTAAACTGGCCTTGCTGCATACTAAATGACTGTCACCCACAGAGTTTGCCACATTAGAAAGCAGGTCACAAGGCAGAGTCCTCATGCCTCTTGCAGCAAACACCTGCCAGTAATCCTGCCAGCAGTCCTAAAGAATTCATCTAGAATGTTCCTGGGGGCGGGAAAGGAAGAGCACTTGTTGCTTTTCCAAAGCATCCAAGTTCAGTTCCCAGCATCCACATGGTGGACCGCCAAAATCCGTAACTCCAAAACCAGGGGGTCTGAGACCTTCCTACCTCCAGGGGTACCAGGCACACGTGTGGCATACACACATATGTGCAGCTGAAACACTCATACAAATAAAAGAAAATAAAATAAGTAGAGAATGCCCCTTGGTCCATGGGCCTTCAAACACATGGCATCTAAGAGATGGCAGAGATATGACACACTCCTTTGGATTCTCCCAGCACCTGGTGACAGCATTACTGTCCCGTTACCCCCCCCCCCCCGCCATTCTTCTCACTACAGTGAAGGGGGGAAGTATAGACAAAGGGGAAAAAACAGGGTAAAAGGGGATTTTGAGGGTGTTTAGATCTTTCAGAATAAGTCTGAAACATTAGACAGGAGCAGAAAGGCCAGAATACCCCCTGCCCAACATCTAGGAATGAAACAGAAGGTATTTGATTCTACCAGAGGCTGGCACCATAGATGGCCTTGGTGGGTAAGAGAAAAGTGAAACTGGTCACAGGAAACTGCCCTGGGCTTTGAGGATAAACCAGGGACAAGACCCCCTGGAGAGAAGCTTACAGGATAGCCCTGCCTGGGGAAAGGCAGGCCTGAGCAGGACTGAAGGGAGTGAGACGTACCTGTGTAGTGCACCACGCATATCTGACCCTTCTTGGGGAATGTCCTTCCTGTCAGGAGATATGAAGGCAGATGAAGGATTAGGGAATTAGGAAAACTCACTTGACGCACCCAAGTTTGATTACAACCCTGACTAGCTTACTTTCCCCTCATCACCACAGACCTGCTTGTCTCTGTGCCTTGGACAAACCAGAAGTAATAACATCTCCTTTCTGGTTTGCATTTGAACTGTTATCGGTCCAATTTGCTAATTAAAAAAATAGCCCCATCACTTTTTATTGCTTCTTTTACTTCCATCTATTCTACAAGCATTCATGAATAGCCTACCATGTGTCAGACCTTAAGTAGATTCCAGAGACAGAGAGCAATATGTGAACCCACGAAGAAGAGACACAGAAACATAAATCCCAAATTGCTATAGACTCATGATGGCCATCAAAGATGAATAAATGCAGTCATTCACAAGAAATCGATAATGTTCAGACCGGTGCCTCATGGCAGAGTTACAGCAGAGAACAATAAAGACAGGTTCCCTGGTCTTCTGGGGTTTATGTGCTTTCTGTTGTGTATGTGGAGTGGGTATGTGAGGTGGGGTGTTGTATGTGCGTGTGCCCGGTGCATGCATTTGTGTATACAGGGGCACATGCCCGTGAATTTGCATGCAAGAGGCCAGAGAAGGATGTCTTCCTCAATCTGCCTCCAATTTATTTCCTCGAGAAAGCGTCAGTCACTGAACCAGAAGCTGTGCCATGGAGCTCCCAGGATCTGCCTGTCTCTTCTCCCAGGGCTGCAGTTTAAGACATTTGTAGTCCTACCCAGCTTGTTTTAGATGAGCGCTGGAGATTCAAACTCACGTCTTCATGTTTGCACAGCTAGGGCTCTTACCTACTGAACCATCTCCCCAGTTTACATTCTAAAGGAGGGAGACAAACAATACTCATCTTAATAATTGTAGATAGTGATAGGCCCTCGAAAGACAATTAACAAGCTGATGAATTTCAGAGAGACTTGGTGAGCCAGCAACTTCAGAAAGGGCGTGTCAGGAAGGCACTTTGGAGAAGGGGATGTGTGAGCCGGTTCTTTAGGAAGGAACCAATTCAAAGACCAGGAGCAGGAAGGGATGGCTGTATTTTCAGAAGACAAGGGAACAGAGTGAGAGGGAGGAGAGGAAGGAGACGCAGCACACAGCTTGCAGAGGTGGGTTTAATACTAAGTGCGACAGGAAACCATGGAAGAGTTTAAAAGCATGAGAATGACCCAATCTGAATTAAGATTTTGTAAAAACCACTCGGGCTGCTGCGTGTGGGATGGGTGGTTAGACATCTGTTGCGATACCCTAGGCAAGAAATCGATGACAGCGTGAATTAAGGCAGTGGCAGCAGAGAAGAGAGTGAACTAGATTGGAGACACATATTTGGGAAGCAGGACTGGCAAGGGATGTAAACGGTGGGGAGAAGGCACCCACCACCCACCTCACCACCGGGTGAGGGAAAAGGAGAAGACAAGAACGATGCTTGAATCTGGGGTTTGGGTAACTGGAAGGTGGCAGAGCTGTTTCCAGAGATTAGAAAACTGGAAAGGGACAGATCTGCGCGGGCGGCAATCTCGAGCTGCCTTTTAGACATGCAAGTTTTACTGTAAGAAGGTAGATGCAAAGCCGACACTGAATAAATAAACTGGCTGGAATATAAAGCCACGAGGCTGGATTGTGACAGTGGACTGGAGGAGCTACCAAAAGGAGCCAGAGAAAGCATCGTGGGAAATAGTTAATTGGATGGTAAAGGACGAATAGGAGTCTGTTTGGAGACGTAAAGGAGTCTGGGAAACAGAATGACTTGAAGACATGTTCAAATGCCTGGAATCCAGAGTTTGAGATGTAGCTCAATGTAGAGCAGTTGCCTAGCATGCAATGAGGCCCTTGGGTTCCACCCAAAGCACAGGAAGCCTTAGGGTCCCAGAGTCCAGTCACAGGGCAGCCCACTGATTTTATCCTATTACCCTGGGGTCCAGCACACAGTAGATTTTCCATAAATATTTGCTAAGTGAGGCATGTGTTTAACAAGTTTCAGGTGGCTTGGTGAGGCTGGTTGTGGGTGCAGAGATTGTAGTGAAAAAGGATCTGCCAATGTGGATCACTATCACCCTGTCTATTACTAAAGGGGCAGATTGCTTGCAGAAGCAGGGGGAAGCATCTCTTGATAATTTTCTGCCTGCGGGAGGGGCCTGTTAAGCTCTGCGTTTGTAAAGGAGATAGGTAAGAAGGTGAGGGGAGTGAGGACTGGAAGTCAAGTGTTAGGGAGATGAGAATGAAGACCAGGAGACACCTCAGAGGCAGTGTGGCTGACAAGGCCTGGGAAGGGCTTCCTTGACTTACGAAAGGCTTCCGAGAGAGAATCTTCACATGGACAGAGAACCCTATATCCCAAAGAGTGATCTGGGTAGTAGCTGGCATTTCCAGGAACCCCTCGTTTTGTAACCAATAAGCCTTTCAGTTTCCTGGAGCGGAGCATGCCAATAACCTCGAACAGTAAGTTTGCTTGTGAAACAAACACTGTAGATCTGGGGTGCGGCTTTGGGTCTGGATTAAATTTTGCCTAGAAATAGTTACTCCTTCAATAGCTACACCCAGTTTTCTAAGTAGTTGAAAAAACTCGCTGCTGGTTCTCTTGACAGCAGACAGGGAACCCAGAGAAAGACCTGTGGGTGAACAAAGTTAGGGAACCTGAGTTCTGTTTTGGTCGGGCTGACTGAGGCACCCTGGACTGTCCAGACAGGTCAAGCAGCAGGTCCAAAGGATGGGTTTTGAGGTTTTACTCTAGAAGACGTGGTAACGGGCAGATGACCAGGGAGGCTGAGTGGGACCCAGAGGTTGAAACAAGAAGCAAAAGCAGCCAAAGGAGTGGTAGGCTCCCAAACTGGCGCTCTCTCTCTCTCTCTCTCTCTCTCTCTCTCTCTCTCTCTCTCTCTCTCTCTCTCTCTCTCTCTCTCTCTCTCTCTCTCTCAATTCAGCTTACCGCTGCCCAGACCTGGGGGCCGCCAGACAAGAGGGGTGAAGGGTGGGGCGTTAGGTGAAGGTCCCTGTGCATCAGGGACCCCTTAAGCGGGTCCATCCTTGGTGTTGGACAGAGAAAACGGAGCTGAAATTCGAACCTGGGAAGTCAGCAGCAGCGGATATCCAGAGGTTGCAGTTAAGGCGGCATAAACCTCAGCCTCGTACAGTGACTGGACGAAGACCCCTGGCCCCAAGGTGGCCACCTTCACTCCCCAAGGTGAGCGGGCACAAAAGAGGGTTGTAGAGAATTGTCCTCTAGAACCCCCAAGAATCAGGGTGGGGGGTCTCCTCCGGCTGCGTGCATCTTCCCCCCAACCCCCACCCCGTTGCAGCTCCCCGGAGCCACCTCGGAATCAGACCTCTGCCCGCGGACTCCGCCCCGGGACCCCTCCTCCTCCCCACCAGGTTCCGCCGCCCGGTACCGTCTCCCGGGGAGATGGTCTCGATCTCCACGCCCATCGCGGTCCCACAGGCCCCGCCTCCAGGGGGGTCCTCGCGGCTGCCCCGACCCTGGCTCCGCTCAGGCCCGACCCCGCAGGCGCTCCGGCTCGCCTTGCGGCCGCCACTGCAGAACCGGAGGAGGTGCGGCTGGAGTCAGGACCTGCGCGGGGAGGGGCCGCCGGGAAGGGGGCGGCGGGGTGGAGCCGCGCGACAAGGTGGGGTCGGCCGGGGCGGGGCCCGGGGGAAGCGACCCTGACGTGGCTGCTCCGGAGCCTGGCCAGACTAACCACCATTAACCCTCTAGCCGAGGGAGGAGGGTGGTGAATGAGGCGTGCCAACGCTAGCGCATCCCCCACATCCATCCATCTATCGGTTCAATGCATATTTATTTAGCACCTACTCGGTGCTAAGCTCCAGGGAGTGCGCTCAGTCCTACAGACTCGGAGGAGAAAGCCGGTAATTAAACTAACACTTTAAATACATGTGCTCAGTGCCGAGGGGTTCGGAGTACAACGGAAGCACCCGAGACCCATACCTAACCCTTGATAGGTTTCCCGAATCTGCTGCAGCAGAGCCGGGGAAAGCCAGAAACCAATTATTGATGATTTCTCCCCGACCACCTTAAGCCCATATTCATATCCCTCAAAGCTCTACATCAGATATTTGTATTGGGGTCTCACTTTTCAGGGCAAAGGACTGCTTCCCTGGGATTCCAATTGAATTAAAGCAGGGTCGCTGTGCTGCGGGTTCTAGCTGAGAATTCAGCTTCAGCCTGGAGTGGTAAGTGTTGCAGAAAGAATGAATGAATTCCTTTACCTCTAATCCAAAACAGACAGGAATCTAGAAAGATACTTTTGTCCTCCCGGTATCCTCTGCCTCCGTGGTACTGGGAATTGAACCCAGGGAAACCAGGGCCTCTTCACACGCTAAGCTAATAGAGGCTACGTCCACAGGCCATAGGAAGATACATTGGGAGGAGGTAGCATTTGTTTGAAGACTGAAGGACACTTTAAGAATGTCCCCATAGGGCTGGAGAGATGGTTCAGTGGTTAAGAGTACAGGCAGCTCATCCAGAGGACCCGGATTCAATTCCCAGCGAACTCCAGTTCCGGGGGATCAATCTGATACTCTCATATAGGCAAAACTCCAATACACATGAAATAAAATAAATGAATAATTTAAAGAGTTCTTTTTTTAAAGAATGTCCCTCACCGTTTCTACATCGTTGCAAAAATCAACATGTTGATTCTAACAAGAGACGGTATGGGAGAAAGACCTAGAATTGGAACAGAAGGCCTTTTCCTTCTGCACGCCACTCTTCCAGGTGGCGAGGTCACAGACAGCATCCACGAAAGAGGCCTGAGGTTGGCGCTCAGAAAAGGCAGTCTACAGTACTGTCCGGGTCAGGATCTGAACACCCGGCGGGCAAGGCCTAAAGTCTGCACGGCTACAGAAGCTTGAGACCTCCAAACCTATTGGCTATGGCCTTGGGCAGGTACTTTTAGATTAGGGGTAGAACAGATCTGCTACTTGGAAAGGCCTAGGAAGCGGCTTCACATTTTGGGAGCGATATTTTGTGGGATTTTAAATGGGAAGTCCCTGGCTCCCCTCTCCAAACTAAAACCGACTAACAATGTTGATTCCGTCTTGCCAACCTCTTCTAAGAGAATGGATGAGACGAGTGTGGGAGAACAGGTTGAAGCGATGGAGACTGAGTGTGAAGATTCACCGGCGGTGGTTACACAGGAACTACAACTCCCACAAACCCTTACAGCAAAAGCTCGCTCTTACTGGCTAGCGGAAGGACCCGCCGCTGACGCGATGAACTCGATAGCCAATAGTCTAGAGGCATTGCCGAGGGCCGAGGACCGAGGCTTCCGTTAGTTGCCCGGGAGTTCTGATTCCCCCGTCTTGTGACGTGAGCGGCCCCCGGGATTTTTATGTGTTGGGCGGGGAGGCAGAGAGCCCAAGGTATTTCTTGTCTTTTGCGGCCAGGCCTGGTGGGCGTATGGAGGCTGGGGTTGGGCGGGGAGGCCAGGGATGCAGGCGTGGGCAGAAGTTGAGGAGTACGAGGCGGATAGTGTGTGGTGTGCGGGACAGTAGTTTGAGGACCAGGCTCATGTGGGTTTTAACATGTGAACGAATGTGATGATGCTTCTGGTAATATGGCCTAAAGAATATAACCTTATTTATAATAGGGTAAAGTCGCCTACGAGCTTTGAGGCGTCTCAGCTAACGAAATTAAGTTCTATCACAAATCACGGTAACTGAGCTTTGTATTAATTGCAGGAGGCTCTGTAACCGGTTAATCTGTTAAACTGTAGCCAAAACGTTGTCTGTGTCTCGCTTCTCTCGTCCTTTGGGGGAGGCAGAAGGTTTCTTGTTGTTATTGTGTTGTTTTGGTCTGGTTTGGTCTTTTTGAGACTGGGTACCGTTTGCAGCCTGGAACTCACTGTATGTAGCCCAGACTGATCTCGGCCTCGAGGCAGGGTGTGTGCTCCAGCGTTTGTGCACGCTGTGCACTTGCTTTGGACATAGTTGGAAGTCGTAACAAGTTTTGTGAATTGGTTCTCTCCTGCCACTCTGTGGGAGCCAGGGCATCAGACTTGTACACAAACCTCTATTAACTGCTGGACCATCTTGCTGGCTTTCTGGTTTTTTGTTTTGTTTTCTTTTTCTTTTTTTTTTTAAATATTTATTTATTATGTATACAATATTCTGTCTGTGTGTACACCTGCAGGCCAGAAGAGGGCACCAGACCCCATTACAGATGGTTGTGAGCCACCATGTGGTTGCTGGGAATTGAACTCAGGACCTTTGGAAGAGCAGGCAATGCTCTTAACCGCTGAGCCATCTCTCCAGCCCCTTGTTTTGTTTTCTTAATGACTTTTTTTTATGACAAGATTTTTTTAATTTGGCTTTACTAACCTTAGGTCAGTGACTCCCAATCTTTCCCCAGGTCAGGGTAAACCAGTCTGGGCTACGTGAGACTGTGTCAAAAATAAGTACATTACATACTACACACCTTCCTCATCTTTGAAGCATAAGGGCCTTCTGCATCTCTGATTAATGGTTCAGCTGTTTTCCCAGCTAAGAACTTATTCTGTCCCTCAAGTGTTCTTTAGTGCTCAACTTGCTTCTGACGTCATTGCCTTTGCATCGACTAGAAAAGCAGCCCCCGCCTTTGTTCTCTGTGGAAACAGCTGCAAACTTTGTTTCCTCTCTATTTTATTATTTATTATTAATGGAATGCACGGGACTGGAGGACACGCATGCATGGCAGATGTGTCGGAGAAGATAGAACACCTTTCATGTGTTGGAATTTTCCTGTACTTCTTGGAAGGCAGGGATTGAACTCAGGTCAGCATGCTTTTGAGTCAAACACCTTTATCTGCTGAGCCATCTTTTTTGTTTTTTTTAAAGATTTATTTATTATGTATACAGTATTCTCAGCATTCTGTCTGCATGTATGCCTGGAGGCCAGAGGACACCAGATCTCACTACAGATGGTTGTGAGCCACTACGTGGTTGCCGGGAATTGAACTCAGGACCTTTGGTCCTGACCTTTGCTCTTAAGCACCGAGCCATCTCTCCAGCCCTCTCTGCTGAGCCATCTTGCTGACTCTTTGTTCACTTTATTACTGTGGCATTCAGACTCCTTTATCCCCCTCCCTCTTTGGGGGAGACAAGGTCTCACTATGTAACTCTAGCTGGCCTAGAAATCACACTATAAACCAGACTAGCCTCAAACTCCCAGAGATTTGACTGCTTCTGCCTCCTTTAGGACAAAGACCAAGTTACAAAGATATAATTGTAGCAAATAATATGAGCCTTTAATGTCTTCTTAATTCCTTTTGAAAGAACTTTATTATTCTTAATTTTGGGGGAGGGTGCTAGGGATTGAACCCAGAGTTTTAAGCGTTTGAGGCTGAACCGCTATCATATCCTCAGGTCCAGAAGAACGTTTTTGTATGCTGGAGATGTGTGTCTACTCATGAAGTTTGTAAATAGAAGGGAAAAGTGACTTAAAACTCTACACAAAGTCAGCTGGGCATTGGTGGCACACATCGTTCGTTAATCCCAGGACTCGGGAGGCAGAGACACACAGATCTCTGAGTTCAAGGCCATCCTGGACTACAGAGTGAGTTCCAGAACAGCCAGGGATACAGAGAGACTCTGTCTTGAAAAAAATCAACAAAACAAAATGAGGGTCAGCAAGATGGCTTAGCAGGTAAGGGTGACTGTTGCCAAGCCTGACAACCTGAGTTTGTATCCAGGACCTACATGGTAGAAGGAGAGAACCAACTTTTAAAAGTTGTTCCCTGTCCTCTGTTTGTGTGCATGGCACATGATGCAGAGGCAGGCCGATCTCCATGAGTTCAAGACCAGCCTAGTCTACAAAGCAAGTTCCAGGACATCCAGAGCTACATAATAGAAAGGCCTTAAGAAAGAAAGAAAAGAAAAAGAAAAAAAAGAACAACAACAAAAACCTCTCTCTTTCACAAGGTATTACAGGAGTTGTACTGAATCATGTCTAGTCAGCATCATATAATGGCACATGTAAGTCGCCTTGATCCTTTTCTTTTCCCCAATTTAGCCAGCAGTCCATCTAAGTCATCTCTGGGTTGAGTTTATAGGACTTGATCGGTTTTTACATATTTGATGCCTGCTTTGAATCCAGTTTGTGCATGTGTAAAAACACAGATCTATTATCCTAACCATTTGAAGTATGCATTGGTATTAAACACACCCACAGTATTGTACAACCACCACAGCCATCCATCTCTGTTAATTCCTTTCATCTTTTAGAAAAAAATTTCCTCTCGAGATAGGGTTTCTTATTGTGTTATATTTTTCTTTTTGCTTTTTGAGGGGTCCATCACCCAGCTCCCTAATAAATCACATGGAGACTTATCTTATTATAAATGCATTAGCTTGTTTCTTGCCAGCTTCTCACCTTTTGCCTCTGGGCTTTTATCTTTCTCTCTGTGTGTATACCTACCTTACCTCTTTCTCCATGGCTTGCTGTGTAGCTGGGCCCTGATGTCCTCCTCCTCTCAGAGTTCTCCTTCTATGTATACTCTCTGCCTGCCAGCCCCGCCCATCCTTGCTCCTGCCTCGCTATTGGCCAGTCATCTCTTAATTAGGACCATCAGATGTTTTAGACAGGCACAGTAACACAGCTTCACAGAGTTAAACAAATGCAGCGTAAACAAAAGTCACACACCTGAAAATAATATTCCCCAACAGTTTCTCTCTGTTTCCCTGGCTCTCCTGGAACTTGGGCTGTAGCTATAGATCAGGCTGGCCTTGAACCCCAGCCTCCTGGTGTTGGAATTAAAGGATGTACCACCACACCTGGCAGAGCTGAAACTTTACTTGGGGGGTGGGGTTTGAGACAGGGTTTCTTTGTGTAGCCTTGGTGGTCCTGGAACTCGCTGTGTAGACCAGGCTGGCCTTGAACTCACAGATATCCTCCTGCCTCTACATCCCAAGTGCTGAGATTAAAAGTATGCGCCACCATTGCCTGGCAACAACTAAAACTAACCTTAAAACTAACATCAGAAGCAAGTTGAGCACTGAAGAACACTTGAGGGACAGAATAAGTTCTTAGCTGGGGAAACAGCTGAACCATTAATCAGAGATGCAGAAGGCCCTTATGCTTCAAAGATGAGGAAGGTGTGTAGTATGTAATGTACTTATTTTTGACACAGTCTCACGTAGCCCAGACTGGTTTACCCTGACCTGGGGAAAGATTGGGAGTCACTGACCTAAGGTTAGTAAAAAACCTTTATCTAGTGTGCTTCTTTAGTAAATACCTAGATGTGAGGAGATGGGACTCAGTGTAAAAGTTGATGCTTTACATTATTGTAAAGAATTGCTGCCGGGCGGTGGTGGCGCACGCCTTTAATCCCAGCACTTGGGAGGCAGAGGCAGGCGGATCTCTGTGAGTTCGAGACCAGCCTGGTCTACAAGAGCTAGTTCCAGGATAGGCTCCAAAGCTACAGAGAAACCCTGTCTCGAAAAACCAAAAAAAAAAAAAAAAAAAAAAAAGAATTGCTGAAAAGAAAAAGAATTGCTGCAAAGAGCAGAGCCAACCGAGGATGTAGACATTCCCTGGAAATTATAGAGAGCTGTGTGGGTGTGATGAAGGGGAAATCACACAGTGATTCCTGAGTACCATTCAGTAAAGAGGTAAAAGCCACTGTTAAAGAACTGAGGAAGGAAGCCGGGCGGTGGTGGCGCACGCCTTTAATCCCAGCACTCGGGAGGCAGAGGCAGGCGGATCTCTGTGAGTTCGAGGCCAGCCTGGTCTACAAGAGCTAGCTCCAGGACAGGCTCTAAAAAAGCTGCAGAGAAACCCTGTCTCGAAAAACAAAAAAAAAAACAAACAAAACAAAACAAAAAAAAACACTGAGGAAGGAAGTGCTAATAAAGCCAGGAGTGTGGATATCATTGATAATAGGCTTTCCCTAACTTGTAACTTTTAATTAAACATCTCCTAACTTGAAAGTGCCAGAAATAACTAGATACGGTCCTCACACCTTTAACCCCAGCACTTGGAAGGTTGAGGTAGGAGGATCACTAAGAGTTTGAGGCCAACCTGGGTTACATAGTGAGCTCCAGGTCAGCATGGGCTAGATGAGACTCAGTAAAAGATAGGGATGGGCAAGATGGCTCAGAGGGTAAGGGTGCTTGCTACCAAGCCTGAAGTTCTGAGTTTGGTCCCCAGAGCCCACACAGTACAAGGAGGAATGGACTCACCAAGTTGTGCTATGACCTCTGTGCACTTGAGCGCATGCACACATACATAAACTGAGACCTACATTTGTTTCCTGTCGCTGCTAGGACCATATCCCTGGTGATTTAAAGCCACACAATATTATCATCTTACATATCTGTAAGTTACAAGCCCGATGTGGAGCAGTCCTTCAGACTAGGATACATAAACTGAGATCAATAAATAGTGCTTTTTTTTTAAATTAAAGGAGATGGGTGGTGGTGGCATACACCTTTAATCCCAGCACTGGGGACGCAGAGGCAGACAACTCTGTTAGTTTGAGGCCAGCCTGATCTACAGAGCAAGTTCCAGGACAACAAAGGCTACATAGAGAGACGCTGTCTCAACCCCCAACCACCAGAGTTTAAAAGTGTTCTGAAGAGAATGTGTGGTTTACAGTACTTGCTGCTTACAGAGGACCTGGCTTTGTTTCCAGCATCCACGTGATGGTAGTGCCAGTTCAAAGGGATCTGATACCATGTGGCCTCCTCAGGCATTAGGCACATCTACATGCATCCAAGCAAATTCTCACACACATAAGATGAATATATCTTAAAAAATAGAGAAATGGAGAGCAAGCAAAAAAAAAAGAACTATAAATACCAGGATAAACTCTAAATTCTCTCTCTCTCTCTCTCTCTCTCTCTCTCTCTCTCTCTCTCTCTCTCTCTCTCTCTCTCTGTCTCTGTCTCTGTCTCTCTCTCTCTCTCTGTGTGTGTGTGTGTGTGTGTGTGTGTGTGTGTGTGTGTGTAGTTTGAACCAGGGTCTCACTATGTTACAGGCTGGCCTGGAACTCACGATATAGACCTGGGGTTAGAAGTGTGCACCACCATAGTGGGCAATTTTGCTGTATTTCTAACATTTCTACATATTAATTATTTTTTGTGCCATGCCAGGGTTTTAAGATATGGCCTCACACCTGCTGAGTACATGCTCTGTCATTGAGCGTCGTCTCCAGCTCAGTATCTTCTAATATCCATTCCATATTCAAATTTCTCCAGTTCTAAAAATACTCCTTTTCCCCCTCCCCCATACACACCTTTCTCGATAGTTTTCTTTCCTGGCGTTGCTCATAATGCTCACTTAGGCATGATGGGCTCTTCGTTTGCAAGTTGCTCTTCTGGATCCCAGTAACTTTAGCCTGTGCAGTCTCCCGCCTACTGTGGAATCTAACTTCTGCATTTGCTTGACTGTTCTTTCTGGGTGTAACTTTCCTTCCCCTCTCCCCTCTCTTTTGAGACATGGCCCCACTCTACAGAACTAGCTGGCCTGGAACTCACTCTGTGGACCATGTTGGTCTCAAACTCACCCAGCTCCTCCTGCTTCAGCCTCCTGAGTGCTAGCATCAAAGGTCTGTGACACCCTGTCCTTCTGTAACTCTCCTTCTTAATGCTTTCAGAGAGCCTTTATCCAGAAGGATGGAGTTGGGGAATGGAAAACTGCTTAGGACCGGACTGAACTCACTGAATCAGGCGGTGCATCCAACTCACGGTCTTGCGTGGACTGATGGGAATCGAGTAATCCTGACTGATTTGTGGCTTCATAGGGGAGAGGCCAAGTTTGGGGACTCCCAGGTCATTGGAAAATTTGAATATGTATGTGGGGTTTCCTGGGCCCCCCTCAGCGTTGCTCACGTACCCACTCTGCTTGCCATCCAGCACAAGAAGCACGTCGCTGTGTGGCAGCTGTGTCCTGGTACTTCGGGTGCCAGCAAATGGCAGATGTCTCAGACCTCTGAAATCCGAGAGTCCCTCCCAGTCCTTCCTCAGGGCTGCCTGTGGCACCCGAAAGATGCTGTCCTGACGGTGCTGACGGCACAGGATGTTTCCGTTTTCCCTCACCTTCACCGCGACGGTTTCAGAGTGAAAGTGGACATCAACACCAAGGGCCGAATTTACTGTGCCTGTTGGACCCTGGATGGCCAGCGGCTGGTGGTGGCAGTAGACAGCAGCCTTCATTCTTATATGTGGGACAGCTCTCATAGGTCTCTCCAGAGCTGTTCCTTCTGCCCAGTGTTCCAAGTGGGCCGCTCCATCCGCTCCATCGCAGCCACGGAGGACGCACAGGTTGCTATAGCCACTGAGCTTCCACTCCATAAGCTTTGTAGCTTAAATGCGGCTGAAGCCTTTGCTGTTCCACCCAACGGTGAAGATGCTGGTGTGCTCTCTCTTCCCGCGGGGGAAATGCCCCCTGGGGAAATGAATCCTGGAGTGACGGTCTCTCCCTTTTCAGATCCTCTGGATCTGACTCACATACACTTCAACCCATCTCCAGTGGAGGAGAGTTCTCTTGTTTGTGTCAGAAAAACGGACTACTTGACAGGTACAGGCCAGGATTCTTCACATCTGATCTTGGTAACCTTTAAGAAAGCAATTACCATGACAAAAAAGGTTGCCATTCCAGGCATTCTGGCTCCTGATTTAATAGCATTTAACCTGCAAGCACAGCTAGTGGCTGTGGCTTCCAATACCTGTAACATCATTTTGATCTATTCCACCATTCCATCTTCTATGCCAAACATCCAGCAGATTCAGTTAGAGAGTAACGAAAGACCAAAAGGCATATGCTTCTTAACAGACAGATTTTTATTAATTTCTGTAGGAAAGCAAAAGCCCACTGAGACTGCATTTCTTCCTTCCTCAGAATCTGATCAGTATGCTGTTCGCCTGGTAGTTAGAGAGGTAACATTGGGAAGAGAATCTTCTGGGACGCCTGCTGAAAGTCAGGACACTTATTCTGCCTTCAACACTCTGTTGAATAAAGTAGACAGAGAAAAGTTTCTTGAGAGCCTTTCTCCGGGCTTGAATCCCCTGAGCTCAGGACTCTTGCTGACAGCTAATGGCAGTACTCAGGGTGGGAGGTCTGGAAGAGCCCTTATTCAGGAGATTAAAAGTCCTTTGTCCCCTCTGTCCAGCGATCCCATTGTACGAGAAACCCCTCACACATCCTCCTGGCTTTGGCCCGGATTGCCTAGACCCAGCAGGACACCAGACCACACCAGCACCCAAGAGCCAAATTTACCTCAAACAGAGAACTTAGAAAAAGAAAAGGAAACTTGCCCACTCTCCAGGGAGCTGGAAGTTATATCTAGGCGCCTAGCTGGAATGCAGCAGTGCCTGTTTGAACTCCTGGACTTTCTACACCAGGAAAAGCGGCTCTCTCCAGTGTACCCACTCTCTCAGGACCCTCCCTGTGTTCACCTCATCTACCAGGTAATGGCTCCTTTGAGGAACTTCCACTATGCAGGACGCTCTTGACTCCAAGGGGGTCCTGCCACAAACATTATAAGGAGGGGAGCTCTGAGCAAAGCCCAGTGACCTGCGGTACTGTGTTACAGGCAAGCTCACATAGCTTTGTACAGTTGGTTGGATGTGAACTATCAAAAGTGCACACACCAAGGTTTAGTGTGATTTTTTCATATCCTTGGTGTGGAATCATCGACTGCACTCTGGTGACTTATGTTTAGGGAAAAATAGGCTTAATTGTGTCATTTCATCATGAAAACCTTTCCATGTGTGTGAGATCATTTAAAACGTTTTCATCCCTACACATACACATGCACATACATCTCCATGGAGTGTTGTGGCTTGTTTGTATTTTTGAGACAGGGTTTTATTTCTGTATCCCTGGATATCTTGGAACTCACTCTGGAGACCAGGCTGGCCTCAAACTCAGAGATCCACCTGCCTCTGCCTTTGAAGTGCTGAGATTAAAGGTGTGCGCCACTACTGCCTCCCACATTTGCCTCTGTACACATGAAGTCGAGCCCAGATCGCTGTGTACACAGATACATACAGGATTGTAGAGTACTTTGTCACTGTTCCACAGCAGTGGGGTCATGGGGTACACTGTGCCTCACGCTGAGTCTGCGTGTTTACTCAGCTTCATTTTCAGTTGGGCACCCCAAATAATGCTAAAATAGTTTGTTTATTCATCAGATTAGTACCTTTATTTTTGTTGGAATAGTTACTATCTTGAGGAAGCTGGGTACCTTTCCCCCTCCTGCATGTGGTTTTATCCACTGAGGACGCTGTGGTTACAGGGATCATTTGAGCCCAGAAGTTTGGGGCCAGGAGTATGAGCAGAATTAGACCCTATCTCAAAACAAACAAAAGTCCTACTTTTTATAAAGGTGAATATAAAACATAAATGACATGTTTAGATATCTCTTTAGACGTGAATGTTCCCAGATTGAAAGTACTTCTGTTTTTTTTTTTAAAAAGATTTTTTTATTAATGATGTATATAGTGTTCTGTCTGTATGTATCCCTGCCCGCCAGAAGAGGGCACCAGATCTCATTACAGATAGTTGTGAGCTATCATGTGGTTGCTGGGAATTGGACTCAGAACCTCTGGAAGAACGCCAGTGCTCTTAACCTCTGAGCCATCTCTCCAGCCCAGTACTTATTTTCTTGAGCATTTCAGAGAAGGGATAATCAGCCTGTGTAGTGAAAGTCTGTGTAGTCAAGGTCAGCATGGCGTGAGTTTGAGACTCACAGAAGAGAGTAATGATAATGTTGAAAGCAAAGTACGTTAGACACCTGGCTGCTTTATAGCACTTTTCCATGGCAAATATTCATTTTTTAAAAATGATTTATTTATTATATATACAGTGTTTTGCCTGCGTGGTCACTTTCACACCAAATGAGGGTGCCAGATCTCATTACATGTGGTTGTGAGCCACCATATTGTTGCTGGGAATTGAACTCAGGACCTATAGAAGAGCAGCCAGTGCTCTTAACCACTGAGCCATCTCTCTAGCTGGGCAAATATTAATTGTATAAAGTAATGGGTTTTGCCGGGCGGTGGTGGCGCATGCCTTTAATCCCAGCACTCGGGAGGCAGAGGCAGGCAGATCTCTGTGAGTTTGAGGCCAGCCTGGTCTACAAGAGCTAGTTCCAGGACAGCTAGGGCTGTTACACAGAGAAACCCTGTCTCGAAAAACCAAGAAAAAAAAGTTGAAGTAATGGGTTTCATTATGACTCATTTTAAGCCTACATTGAATTCACCCCTTTCCCTCCCCTTCCCTGATCCCCAATATCTTCTTATGATAGTCCCCTTCTGTTTGTGTGTCACCCTCCTCCAGTTTCCATATATGAGAGAAAGTGTGGTACTTCTCAGAGTCTGACTTATTCCACAAACCAACTAGCCAGGTCATTTGTAACGTGGTTCTCCAAGTACTTAGGAAGACACTATTCCAAATAATAATCAGGAGTCATGGATAGATGGTAACTTTTATCTACTGTGTGTTTGTATGTAATGTGTATGTGTGAGGTGGGCATGCATGTAGAGATCAGAGGACAACTTTCAAGAAGCAGAAGCAGAGCGTGATGGCACATACCTGCGATCCTAGCACTGAGAAGGCAGAGGCAGGTTGATGTCTGTGAGTTCAAGTCCAGCCTGGTCTACAGATTGAGTTTCAGGCCAGCCAGAAATATACAGTGAGACTTTGTCTTAAAACAAAAAAGTAAGTTCTCTCCTTCCACCTTTGGTTCTAGGAATCGAACTTGGGTTATCATAACCTGAATGGATAGTGCTTTTTCCCACTGACCCATCTTACTGGCCTGCTCTTTTAGGAATGAAACTTTTACTGTGGTGAACACCATGAGCAAAGCAGACCGGTGAGGAAAGTGTCTCTTCACTCCCAGCTCCACAGCACTGTTCGTCCTCAGAAGCAGTCAGGGCAGGAGCTTAAACAGGGCAGGAACCTGGAGGCAGGACCCGATGCAGAGGCCATGGAGGGGAGCTGCTTACTGGCTTGCTCCTCATGACTTGCAAAACCTACTTTCTTAAAGAACCCAGGACCAGCTGCCCAGGGATGGCACCACCCACAATGGTCTGGTCCCTCCCACATCAATCTCTAAGAAAATGACTTACAGGCTTGTGCACACCCTGTCCTTATGGAGGCATTTTCTCAGTTAAGGTTCCCTCCTCTCTGAGGACCATACCTTGTGCCAAGTTGACATAAAACCAACCGAACACTGGACCTAGAAGTGAATTTTTTATTCTGTGTTCATAATTATGCTTGTAGGCTTATGTCTTAAAGTAGAACTATAACAATTTAAAGATAAAATAGGTATATTTTAAATCTCTTAAAAGACTTCACTCTTTCATGACTTAAAAAAAAAGTTGTGTTTTGAGACGGACTCTCACTGTGTAACACTGTCTGTCTTCAACTTGCTCTGTAACCTTAAAGTTTGCTCTGCAACCCCCAGAGCTAGATCCAGCATGGGAGCCATCACTCCCGGCTCTCTTAGTGTTGGTCTTAAGAAATGTCATTGCAGCTGAGCAGTGGTGGCACATTCCTTTAATCCCAGCTCTCAGGAGGCAGAGACAGAGGCAGGTGGATCTCTGTGAGCTTGAGGACAGCCTGGTCTACAAGAGCTAGTTCCAGGACAGACTCCAAAGCTACAGAGAAACCCTGTCTCGAAAAAAACAATTAACAGATGGAAAGGAAGGAAGGAAGGAAGGAAGGAAGGAAGGAAGGAAGGAAGGAAGATGATAGATAGATAGATAGATAGATAGATAGATAGATAGATAGATAGACGGATAGATAAAAAGAAAAAAGAAATGTCATTACATTGCTTTTACCATCAATTAACCATTTTTACTTTTCCTGGAAGAAACCTTCTGTGGGTCCTGCTGAAGAAAGAGCCGTGCTTCTCTGTGATGGCAAACTGAGGCTCAGCACCGTCCAGCAGATGTTTGGCCTCTATCTCGTTGAGATGCTGCACAGTAAGTTAGAACCAGAGCACCCTCTTCCTCTCCTGGCTATTTTGACTTCAGGAATGGAAATGATATTGTCCAACCTTTCAGTGATTCACTTAACAGTTAATAAGTATGATTAATTGCCTACTCTATACCCAGGCCTATTAGAGAAACTACAGCCCATTGAAAATGAGTCCTTTCCTGAGGGAACTTATAGCCAACTGGGAAAATCCTCACTTTTTTAAAAGTAGAAATGGATTTTAAAAGAAAAGGTCGGACTGAGCTCAGGCAGTTGTAGCAGTGTGCCTGCTTCACTCAGGAGCAGCCTGCTGCACCCAGGAGCAGCCTGCTGCACCCAGGAGCAGCCTGCTGCACTCGAGCAGCCTTACAGAAGCCCTGCAGTGCTGACATCCCGTGTAGAAGAGCCCCACCTGATGCGTTAGTGATCACTTGTGAGACATGGCTGTTTTATTATGCCTCGTTTTTATGACAGTAGCCACCACACTGAACATAAGACATTTTGTTTTCTTTTAACATTTTTCTGTTTTGACAGATACATTTATAATATGGCTTTGCAGTTGTCATTTTTAACAGATAGGTTAACATTACTTTGGAGATATACCAGCTTTACTTCATATTTTCTTGTTTGTTAGATTTTAGTTTAGTTTAAATTTTATTCTTATCATTATTATTTGTTTTATGTGTTTGCCTGCAAATTTATCTGTGAACTAGATGCATGCAGTACCTATGTAGGCCAGAAGAGGGCATTAAATTCCCTGTGACTGGTGTTACAGAGTTAGCCTTTATGAATTTGCTAGGAATTTAACCCTGGTTCTCTGGAAGAATAGCTGATGCTCTTTGCTGCAGAGCCATCTCTCCAATTCCATTTTTATTTTACATGTACGAGTATTTTGCCTACATATATGTCTATACACCATGAGTACACTGTGACCTAGGAGACAAGAAGAAGTTCTTGGATCCTATCTTCCATTCTCAGCAGGCAGTGAGTGCTCACCACGCTTATACACACGTGCATACATACAGGCAAATCACTCATACCTGGAAAATACTATATACACATTTAGGTCATTTTAATTTAGTCACCATTATAAATAACACTAAGAAAAAGCTCCCTGCATATTTGTCTGTTAGTTTTGGGAATGTATATTTTTCAGAAGTAAAATCACATGTTCTCTGAGACTTCAGGGAACCAGAGAAGATCCAAATACGCGCCATCCTTGTGGCCCCAGGGCAAACCCAGGGCTTCCTAGGTTACTGTTCTTCTATTCACCTCACCCCCTGGAATAGCTACAGTTGGTACTAATATAAAGGATAAAAAAGTTGGGTGGATCTTCTTCCTGAAGTTTCTGGAGAACCCAGTGAGCATCCTAATATGTACAAACGTGCACTCACACACCTGTATGCCTAGCACCATATGATGCTGGGCTGGGCTGGGGAGACGGCTCAGTGGGTGAGTAAGAGCACTGGCAGGTCTTCCAGGGAACCCAGGTTCAAGTCCCAGCACTCTCAACTGAATGTAGCTTCTGTCACCGCCTGTTCCAGAGGATCCGACACCCTCATACAGATGTACATGCAGGCAAAACACCAATGTGTACAGAAAATAAAAATAACAATTTATAAATGTCAGTCCTGGGCTGGGGAGATGGCTCAGTAGTTAAGAGCACTGACTGCTCTACCAGAGGTCCCGGGTTCAATTCCCAGCACCCACATGGCAGCTCACATCTGTCTATAACTCCAGTTCCAGGGTACTCAATACCCTCATATAGACATACATGCAGGCAAAACACCAGCACACATGAAATACATGGTTAAAAAATAAATAGATGTCAGTCCTGAGGAAAACTGTTATGTTTTTAGATTTGAGTGCCCCACTTCCTGAGCTGCTATGTGACCTGATCCTGAGCACAGCTCCATCCTTTCATCTCCTTATTTCCTGAGTGTTGGATGATGGGGTTTATGGTAGGGTTTGATATCAGCCCCTGTATCTCCTTTCTGAAAAGTTATCCCTGATGTGGTGGTGTGTGCCTATGGTCGCAGCACTGAGGCCGAGTCACGAGTGCCAGTGTGAGGCCAGCCTTGGGCTGCGTGGTGTCAGAGCAGCCACAGCTGCAGAGCCAGACTTCACAGTAGTAGCCAGACCTGTTTGCAGTTACATGTTGATCCTTCTAGAACCATGGGGTCGCCTAAGCTGCAGTGCATTTGTTTACTCTGTAGATTCCCACTGGATCCTCCTCTCAGCCGACAGCCAAGGTTTCATCCCATTGACTTTTGCAGCCTCCCAGACGGTCGTGGTGAGAGATGGCAGCCTGTCCAAGCCAGAGCTGGCTAGGGGCTCTCCTTCTCACAATCGGGATCCCATTCTGCCACCCGGAGCCTTTGGAGAACTTGCCACACAGAACGCAGATACAGCCGGCTGTTTCAGCAGTGTGGCCTGAGGGCTGTGTGTGCTCCACCAGCTTCCCCTTGGGCTGCGGGCTGCTGGACAGCAGGGCAAGTGCTTGCTTGCGTGCTCCTGACTGTGCCACTTGGAGGACAGAATTCCAAGAACAAAACCATACTGTTTCGCCATATGGATTGTATCTTACGGTTCCTCCAAGGCCTTGCTTCCCTGAAGCTGGGTTCAGACTGCCTAGAGTGAGTGCATCATGGGATACTCTGGCACAGTGGTAGGCCTTTTCCTTGCTTTAAGTGTGCAGGTGAAGAGAACCCTGGGGAGCCCTGCTTCAGCACTGCCTTTTAACCCATTCCCCAGGCAGCAGGAAACCAATGCAAAGGACGTCAGAGACCTGCTTCACCCTCAGGACTGCCTGGATGAGGAGGAAGTTCAGAGGATGGCCTTCCTCCCTGGATTTAAAGCCAACTTTTTTGAGCCCGTTGACAAGTCTAGCTAATGAGGTCCAGATATTGCTAAAAGGTGCTGTGGGCAACAAAATAAGATAAAATAAAATGTTAAGATTTGACCCCCTCTGGCCTCCGCCTGATTGTGTGCCACTGCCCACCTGGTGAGACCCACACCTTGTTTTCTTGCCTTTGCCACTCATGATTTTCTCCTTGACATGTGTTGGTTTGTTTTCCAGGTTGAGGGTCACAAAGCCTCTCATTTTCCCTCCCAGCAGTCAGCCTTCTTTTTTTTGTTTTTTTTTTTGTTTTGTTTTGTTTTGTTTTGTTTGTTTGTTTGTTTGTTTTTCGAGACAGGGTTTCTCTGTGGTTTTGGAGCCTGTCCTGGAACTAGCTCCTGTAGCCCAGGCTGGTCTCAGTCAGCCTTCTTGGTTCACTTTCAGTTGTTTGTGAAGTAAGGGCTCAGACCACTCCAGACGGCAGGCTCTCGCTCCGGCTGAGCTGTGTACCTCTGGCCCAGCTTGCTGCTTTAACTTTGCTGTTTCTCTTCTAACTCCTTCAAACCCTAAGAGACCAGCGTAGAGTCAGAAAGTATTTCAAAAAGTTGAGCACTTCACAAAATCTAAAGGAGCTCTAAAGCACATGAGTCTGTGCATACTTAATAAGGTGCCCCTTAGTATGGGGAAGAGCCTTGTTCCCTTCAGCCGGACCCTTCACAGCTTCAGGGAGTGTCCCCCCTGGTGTCAATCACGGCAGGCCGGCAGATTGATGAGGGTTGGAAGTGCAGACACATTGTTTCAGCCATTGAGGCTCCATTAACGCATATACCCCCCTCCTTTTTCCTTTAAAATTACCCAGAGAGGAAATAGCTTGTGCCTTGGGGGACTCCTGTCTGTCTGTTGCAGCTTATGGAGATGGAGCTGGGCTAGGAGAGAGGCCGAGGCCTGTTTTGTGGTTCGGATGCATTAGACGGCTGCTGGGATAATGGACGGGAAGGCCGCGCGTCTGTAATCAGCGGCTGGGAGAGCGGTGGCTCCAGCGGCAGAGAAAGTGTCTGGGGTGTGATGAAATCACTGCTATTAGGGATCCTAAGGAGAGGAACTAGGGGAACCTGAGTAAGGATCAATGTGAAGGCCTCGAGATGTACTTATAATCACCATTTCTTAGGGCAGAACACTCAGAATGAGTCTCAAGTGGAATCTCAAATATCGGCCGAGGCTGTCAGAATGTCCTAATGGTACAGTCTCTGTGAGAATCGCTGGCATAGAGATGTGTTCTGGATCTGCACGTGCATAAGTGCCCTCTTGGTTTTTCTTTTTGAGACAGGGTTTCTCTGTAGCTCTGGATCCTCTCCTGGAACTAGCGCTTGTAGACCAGGCCACCACCGCCCGGTGCATATTTCTTCCTCCGGTAGACGTGTAGAATGTAAATTGTTTCTGAATAGTAAATCTGATTCCAACTAATGACAACTCTTACACAGATGTTTCTTTGGCCTCTGCTGTTATGACAGTGATTGGAACAATAGAAGCCAGTCCTTTTCTTGCTGGCTTCAGAAAGAAGCCCTGAGCCCTTCAGCATCTTTAATAAAAAGGTTTTGCATCAGCCAGGTGTGGTGGCCTTTAATCCCAGCACTCAGGAGGCAGAGGCAGGCAGATCTCTATGAGTTGGAGGTCAGCCTGGTCTATAGAGTGAGTTCCAGGCTATAGTGAGACCCTGTATAATCGTAGTAGTAGTAATGATAAGTCGTTCTAAAGAGCAAGAACATTGCTAGAACCCTTTCAATGTGTCCCTTTCAATCCTGTCTCATTAGCTCCAAAGGTGACTGATAAATGTCTCTATTGTGATTATTGCTTCCTCAGTCCTCTCCTTTAAAGGAGTTTCACCGCCATGTATACATGGTGGTGTAGATATGTTTATTTCCCTTGTTTTTAAGCTTTAAGCAAATGGTATATTATATAGTCTTCTGTGACTCTTGAGTGAGTTTGTGTGCACGTGCGTGCATTTGCACACCTGTGAATGTGTGCTCATGTTTATCTAGAGGCCCAGGTTTTGTTCTTCGTTTCCTATTGTCCTGTCCACCTTTTTCACCTTTTTTTTTCTTTCTTTTCTTTTTTTTTTTTTTTTTTTTTTTTTTTTGAGAAAATGTTTTTCTGTGTACTGGCTGTCCTTGAACTCACAGAGATCCACCTGCTTCTGCAACCTGGAATTAAAGGTGTGCACTACCACTGCCTAGCATCCATCCACCCTTTTCTTTCTTTTCTTTTCTTTTCTTTTTTTTTTTAAATAGTGTTTCCCATTAGTCTG
Source organism: Arvicola amphibius (assembly GCF_903992535.2). NCBI lineage: Eukaryota > Metazoa > Chordata > Mammalia > Rodentia > Cricetidae > Arvicola > Arvicola amphibius. The sequence goes on from NC_052048.2 coordinate 87,081,886, forward strand.
GGACTCACCAAGAGTAGGCTAGACTAGCTGGCCAGCAAGCTCCAGGGATCTGCCTGGTTTCACCTCCCCAAAACACTCAGATTACAACCTTATGCCACCAGGTATGGTTTTTGCTGTTGATTTTTTTTTTATTTTTCGAGACAGGGTTTCTCTGCAACTTTGGAGTCTGTCCTGAAACTAGCTCTTGTAGACCAGGCTGGCCTCGAACTCACAGAGATCTGCCTGCCTCTGCCTCTGCCTCCCGAGTGCTGGGATTAAAGGCGGGCACCACCACCGCCCGGCTTTTAATGTGAGTTCTGGGAACCAAACTCAGATCTCACGCTTAGAGGCAGTGATGCTCTTTTGACTGAGCAGCCACTCCATCTCCTCTACCTTGTTTTCCAAGAATGCATCCTACTGAACCTGGAGCTCACTATTTTGGCTAGACTGACAGGCTATTGAACTCCTAGGATTTGCCTGTCTCCCCCCCCCAACCCCCTCCATCAAACCCTGGGGCCACAGCTGAGCCCTGTCATGCGGTCCCAGGTTTTTACTTGGATGCTGAGAATCTGAACTCAAGTCCTCATGCTTACACAGAAGCACATTCCCACTAACACACCTCTCAGCCCCAACTGTCGGGGACCAACCCCGACAAAAATACCACTGGGATTTGGAAATATAGTAAAGAATACGAAGATGTGAAAATAATAAGACAGAAAAACATAGGATAGTACTGGGAGGGAATTCCAGTGAATACTGAAATCGCCACGTTTAATTTCCAATTGTTTAAAATACCCCTGACCCCAAAAGCTAGGAAGGAGTAAGACAAAAAAAGAAAACCTGCATTAACATAATACAAGGAAATGAACAGACCAATTGAAGGTCAGGGGCTACATCCATAGTTAGGAACCTTAGTCAGATGGATCCTTAGACTTTTGTTTGAGGTAGAAACTTACCTACTTCTTTTCCTGTTGACATTAACCTTGAAAGAGCAGAACTCTCTGGTCTAAATCTAGGTGGGACCTTTGTTTGAGGTGGAAACACAACAATAACTTGAAAGGATAGAGGTAAGTTCCAACTGTCTGATTTTTGGTCAACATGGAAGTAGGCTCACATTTTTGGGCCTCCACACCAAACTCAGGATGCTTCCTCTTATGTGTATGTTATTTTTATTTTTGTGACTTGGCATGCTGGCATGGGCATTTGGTTGTTTCCTGGCTTTTAGAAATTATGAGCCATATTGCTTTGGATACTATTGTACATATCTCTGTATGCAAATATTTGAGAAGTCTGTGGTCTTTTACCCAGAAATGGCTCTCACTGTTATGCTGATTGGTTACTACAGATTGCTCTTCCAGAGGACCAGAGTTCAACTCCCAGCACCCATATGGCAATTTACACCTGTCTGTAACTCTAGTTCCAGGGGAACCAGACACCCTCACACAGGCATACACACAGGCAAAACACCAATAAACATAAAATAAAAATTAAAAAAATGAAGTGGCACTAGTATTTTTGTGTGTTTCCATATGAATATGACCGTTTTGTTTTTTTAGGAAGCATGTTGGGCTAGGGATAGGTTCAGAAGAGGCCATATTCATGGCTCATCTAGCATATACTTAAGGCCATAGGTTCAGTCCTTACCCGGAAAATAGACAAAATGACAACAAAAACTGTGAAGCTGGGCACATGTCTAGGATCCCAGTACTTAGTAAGGTAAGTCAACATTGGTGAATTTGAAGCCAGCTTGAACTATACAGACAGCAAAGTCCCGCCTCACACATAGAAAGAATGGTATTTGCTGTAGGATTGTGGCAGATCCTTCTTTCGGGAAGAAACATTTCTTTTTGCTCTTGTTCTGCTGAGTTCTGCTCTTATGGATTCATTTAGTTTTTATCAAACATTTTTTTTTTCTTGGAGGGGATGAGTTGTGTTTGGATGCATGATGTTGGGAGTGCCTGAAAAGCACTCAGGAGGCATTGGGTCTGGGGAGCTGAAGCTCAGCAGATTGCACTGGTTTGGAGTGGACTCTGCAGCAGCAGCAGCGTATGGGTGGTGGTGGTGGTAAGTGAGATCACACTGGGAAGGCAGAGGAGGTTAAGGAGCATCAAAGAAGCAGAAGCAAAGAGGGAAGTGTGAGTTGGAGGCGGTGGAAAGCTAGCCGAGGAAGACTAGAGTTTTGAGGTGTGGTGCTCAGTGTCAGTTGCGTAGCATCAAGGGCTTCCTTCATGCATTAGTTACCTGTCCTGTTGCTATGCTAAAATATTCTGATAAAAGCCACTTAGGAAGGAAGGGTTGGCCAGGTGGTGGTGGTGGCGCACGCCTTTAATCCCAGAACTCAGAGGCAGAAGCAAGCAGATCTCAGTGAGTTCCAGGACAGCTAGGACTGTTACACGAGAAATTCTGACTCTAAAAAACAAGAGGAGGAGGTGGAAGAGGAGGAAGAGGAGGAAGGGTTTATTCTGACTCGGGTACAGGGTTGGGAAGTCATAGCAACAGGAGCATGCAGCAGCAGCTCACATTGCATCTGAAGTGAGGAGGAAGGAAGAGAATGTTGATGCCCTGCTTGCTCTCTCATCCTTCAGCCTGGGACCCCAGCCCATGAGATGGTGGCACCTACAGTGAGCAGGTCCTCCCACCGCAGTTAACCTGTCAAGATAATTGTCTGCCAAGTAATTCTAACTCCTGCCAAGTTGACAATCAGTATTAACCACTATAGTCTGGAGCTTTGTCAGGCATTGTTAATTTGATTGACATATCCACCCTGAGATGTGCATAAGGTTGGTGTTCAAAGAAGAAATGACCATTTATTCAGTCGGCTGAGCCTAGGAGCTGAGCCAGCTTGGGCAACATAACCTCTAATCTAAACTAAACTCAGATTTTTAAACTCAGGATCAGTTCAAGGACAGCCTCGGCTACATAGTGAGTTTGAGGCCAACCTGGGCTACATATGAACTTGTCTCAAACAAACAACAAAAGTAACAAATAAAGAGCTGGACAGATGGCTCAGTGGTCAAGAGTATTTGTTGCTCTTGCAGAGGACCAAGGTTTGATTCCCAGTACCCGCACTGGGCAGTATAACTATAAATCCAGGGTGCTGCCCTCTGCTGATCACTGCGGCACCTGCATTCATGTAGTGCACATGTACACTAAGGCACAAACACATACACATAAAAGAAATCTTTAGCCGGATGGTGGTGGCACATGCCTTTGCTGGCAGCACTTGGAGGGCAGAGGCAGGCAGATCTACAGGTTTGAGGCCAGCCAGGTCTACAGATAAGAGTTCCAGAACAGCCAGGGCTACACAGAAGCCCTGTCTCAAGAAATGAAATTAAGAAAGAAAAGTAAAGAAGGAAAGAAAGCAGTCTTTAGAAACAACAAACAAGGCAAGCACTATGGGAAAGCACTTGCTGTGGGGAGGAGTGGAAACAGTGTACGAACTCCTTTCTCCTCTGTGTGCTGCAGTTGGTCCTGTCACACGACACTGTCTCTTCTGCTATGGATTCAGGAGTGACAGGGAAGGAGGAGATGGGAATGGCAAGTTGTTTTGGTTTAGGTTGAGGTCAGCAGCTGGTGCCCTGGTCTCTGTAATTCATAGCTGGGGTAAGAGCCATACTTTGGCTTCTCCTCAGGGGATGCAGAGTGGGATGGTGAGCTGTCCACAGTCACATTTTATCCATTCTGTAGGAAGTAAGCTCTTTAACTTTACTTTTGATTACTTATAAGGTAGGGTCTCAGGTTGTTCAGACTGGCCTCAAACTTGATACCTAGCTAAGCCTGGCCTTGAACTCTTATCTTTTTTTTTTTATTATTATTATTTTATGTGCATTGGTGTGAAGGTGTCAGATCCCCTGGAACTGGATTCTCAGACAGTTTTGAGCTGCCATGTGGGTGCTGGGAATTGAACCCTGGTCCTCTGGAAGAGCAGTCAGTGCTCTTAACCGCTGAGCCATTTCTCCAGCCCCCTGGCCTTGAACTCTTGATTCTCCTGTTTTTAACCTCCTGAGTGCCAGGATTACCTGTGTGCATCACTACACCCAGCTAAATTTGTTTTTGAAAAAACAAAAACCCCAGTGAATCCTTCTACCCCAAAGATTTATACAACCCCTAGAAAACTGCCCTTCCTATTATATGCTAATGTAAAAGAATTTCAGAAAATACATTTGCATTTATTTGTAAAAAGTGAAAGGCCTCTGATGGTTCTGCGTCATCCTCTGTCTATTGATAGAAGCATCAGGTGTATGCTGATGGGGTAGCACCTCAGTTTGTGTGAGCAGAGAAAAACGCTGGACAAACACCCGTGTACCATGGTGGGTCTGCTTAGCCTCCAAAACGTCATGTGTCCTCAGTTTGCCCAGTCATATGGTGTCCCAGCTTTTCTTCGCTTTCAGCAGGTGTCCACTGGAGACTCTGCAAACCTCCTGTGTGTGGAGCTCTGCCATCCAGCAAAGGGAGTGTCCAGGCTGGAGTCGGCAGGATGCTCTCGGAGTCTGAGGTTTCTTGAAGGTGGAGTCATCTGGGCTACAAGCCTGGAAGGCCGAGGGTCAACAGGAAAGGAGGTGCTGAGTAGGGTTCCCGGAGCCTTGGCCAGCCCCTTCAGGGGATGTCCCTAGAGTCTCCACTCGCAAGGGAAAATGCCGTGTGCTAAGTTGGTAGGCTATGCTCAGGTTGCTGGACAGAGAGAATTCTAGAAAATGCAGGCTTCTGCTCTTCCTCACAGAAGTCCCCTTCTACTTCAGGCAAGGCTGTAGCTAGTTCTCCTGAGGGAAGAGAAGACACCAAGGAGGAAGAGGGGGGTGAGATGAGGGTCTTCACCCTGTCACAGAGTGCCACAGATGTTTTAGCAGCTGCTCCAAGCATTGCCAGCAATTCTGCACTCACAGGCCTACTAAAGCCACAGCCCAGTTCCAGGTCCCCTCAGGCAAGTCCCCAAGCTCTAGGCTTTGTTGAGTGGACAGCAGGGCCTCTGGGCCCTTTAGCCGAAGGCTGATGCTACCAGCTATGAGAATAAAGGCCTGTCGATAATGCCGCCTGGGTGTCCTGGGGCGACATGGACACCAACTTATGTATTTGTAAGTAGACACATCTGTGGGTCAGGTGTATGCTGATGGGGTAGCACACACTTTCCAATAGGCACCTATTGGGCCTTGGGCCCTGTGCTGAGCTCCTGGAATAGACGGATTAATGAACTGTATTCTCAGCTGTAAGATGCCTGCACTGTCCTGGGAAAGCCAGGCAGTACACACATCCTCCACGTGGTAGGATGTATGGTAGGAGAAGGACAAGCCCGGGCAGGCACTCAGCAGCCATGGGAGGGAAGAGCAGGTGGCTCCCAGGCTTCGGCATTCTCTGAGTCGGGGATCCAGAAGGAGAAGTGTAGGGAGGGAATGAGATCAGGCGAAGGCTTCCTACGCTGGGCAGACAGCAGGTAGAGCTGTCCAATGAGCAATGCACCTAGATGTGGAACTTGGCGGAAGTGCAGGGTGGAGGGTACATGAGTCACTGGTGTGAGGTGTTCTAGGTCGCACGAGTAGACTGAGTGCAAGGGAGATCTAGAGATTCCTCACATCCCCCGTCTACCAGGTAATGCAAGGAAGAAGGCTGAGGATAAAGACTAGAGACAGAAGGAAATCTAGGAGCAAGGAGTGTCACTGAAGCTAAGGCAAGCAGCCCGAAATCTGATGGCTTGGTTGGTGTTAGCTGTTAGATGCCGGGGTGTGTGTGTCCCTTAGGCTGGTAACCCTGCCCATGTGTACCCAATGTACAAGCGCTGCCCACCTCCGAAGGCTTAGCTGGGAGGAGGTGTCCTGGCTTGGCGTCTTGGGAGTGGGGCCAACCATGAGGATGCACAGACCAATAAGGATCATGCAGGTGGGCACAGCACCGATGAGGACCTTGAGGGTGACCACCACTTCCTCTGCTTGCTGGCAGGCTCTTGCCTTATACCCTGCGAACCTGGAAAAACACCACCCCTCCGTTTTTCAGCTTTGTTGAACATGAGTCCTTGGGTGCAGAAGTCACTGATGTGTCACCCCACCCTTTCCTAATAACTGACTGATAGCCAGATTGGGTATAAAGAAGTTCAGAGCCCCTTAGTTCTGATGCTGGGGTCCACCACACTCCATAGAGTGCTGCACGCACTCCAGACTCATGGGTGACAGCTAGGGTGGGAGTTCTGTCTCCTCTTCCCACCCCCCTGGACTTTTGTGCTTTTGGTGTATCCCCTCCCTAGGACTGACTCCAAACTGAGGGTGGAGATGCCCAGGGCGCCTGCGCCTGAGAGCTTGGTGAAGAAGACGTAGGATGAGTAGAAGATGGTCTCCACGCCTGGGCCATGCCGGTGCTGCAGCTGGAAGTCATCCACCACATCTGGCAGCATGGACCTGGGGGCAGGTGCATGGGGTTAGCCCTCTTCCCTTTGAAAAGCCAAGGGCCAGCCTGTGAGTCCTCAGGAGAGCAGAGACTAAGTTGGAGACCTCTGCTCAGAACCAACCCACAGTGTCCAGCAGGACCACTGTGTTTCCCTCTGCTGTTGTTGGCTCCAAGGAAGGAACTGGTGGTCCCATCCAAGAAGTAGGACAGCAGGAGGAAGAGAGATTCCCTTACTGGAGGATATGAGGCTCCCAATCCCCCATCATTTCATCCAGCCTACCAGGGTAGCAGCAGGGACACAGCAATGCTCACACCAGAGACAAAGGCCACAACATAGGCCACAGGTGCAGAGGGCACAGCAGCCAGCAAGATGGAAAATGGCACCATTATCTGGGGAGAGAGACCTGTGAGCCAGTCCTCCACATTTTCCTGCCTTGCTTTCTCATAATAGGCTCAGCCTTTGTGATGCAAGATAAGCCCCGCACCTGGTCCTGTGGTAGGCCCAGCAGACCCATGGGAACCCAGATCTAACCCCTACTGAGCTCAGGCTCCCTGGTTACCTCCTCAGCTACCCCCAAGTCTTGCTTCTTGATTCACTCACACAGATCCCGAACGCAGATGTCCTCTTCCCAAATCGCTGGAGGACCCTCTCCCACATAGGGGTGCTCAGGACAGCTGAGATCTGTGAGCACACAGCATCATCCCACCAGGCCCTGAGGCCCACACCTTTCTCCAGACCTCAAAACCCTTGCTTTTAGGTAGGACACCCAACCTCAGACTGTCTGTTTTGAACCAGTAGCTATTCCCCAACTCCACCCTCTGCTGGAATGGGACTGAAACAAAATGTGACCATGAGACTTTTGGTGACAGAGGTTCTCCCTCAGTCTCCCAAGGGCCCCAGCCTCCACCTCCTTGGTCCCCTTACCAGTATGGTTAGCACCAAGCTCTGAACATGTTCTTGTAGCCGGGAAGCGTGTGTACAAAACAGGACCAGGTAGCTTTGTTCCACCTGAGAAGAAGCACAGGAAATGATATGCAGGGAATTGGCAGGATCGGAAGTCACATGTAAGGGGAAGGTCTTTAGTAAGGCCTCCCCCCATCCAGTCCTTGAACTCAAAAGATTTCTCCTCACCATGGATACAAGCATCCTTCCCTGTGCACTGTCCCTGTTCGCATAGTTAAGATCAGACGGACTTGACTATAGCTCAGGTAGTATGAGAGGCTGTCCTCCCAGACATCACCCCAGTCACCCAAGTCACACCCAGGTTTTTCTTCCCAGCACACTCTCAGTCACGTCTCATTACCTATAAAACTGAAACCTACATTGGCCATGATGACAGATGCTTGTGACCCCAGCACTTGTGTGGAGTCAGGAGAATCAGGAGCTGATGTGCTGGCTAGAATCAACTACATACAAGTTCAGGGCCAGCCTGAGCTACGTGAGACCCTATTCCAAACGCCTGTTTATGGTAAGCACAGCCAGAGCAAATCAGAGATCACTTGGCCAGCGGTACCTGGACGGCAGCTGAGATGAACAAGAAGGAGACCACCAGACTCAAGTAGGGCGGATGCCGGGACGTGATGGCCAGCCCCGTGAAGAAGCTCAGGCCTGGACCTGACGCTGGGGCAGAAGCGTCTGCAAAACAGGAAGGTGACACCTGGACTGGCAGAGTCAAAAACAGCCCCAGGAGGAGTCCTGCTCCCAGCTCCTGTCTCATGTTCTCACACTCTCTGCACCCTATACCTGGCCTCTCCTTCACTCCTAGGCACAGCAAACCGCCACACACAGGGTACGTCAACGCAACCACAGCAGCCGCAATGCAGTAGAGGCGCGCCTGTGGGGAGGACAATACTGCACTGAGCGTAGTGTTTCCAGACCAGGCAGGAAAGCGGGAGCACCCCTCCATGCCTTCACCCCAAGCCCGAGGATGCTGGCTTCTGCTGCTCCAGTTCGGTCAGAGTTAGGCCTAAGAGTTTTGCTCCTCTGATGACTCTTTGCCCCGCTATGGAAGGGAACAGCTGTGCCACCAAAGGTCAGCATGCCTACTGTTCCATCTTAGTCAGCAAATAGGCATTGCTGGTCACTTCTGTGTCCTAGATCCCGAGGTCACAATGATGACTAAGTAGCTCCTCATCCATAGTAAAGGCTGGACAGTGGGGAGGGCTGTGCACATACACAGGCAGTTAACAATAGTGTGACGGATAGAGGCACAGAGGAAATACAAAGAAAGTGAAAATGTAGATAAAGAGATGCTTGGGGACAATGGCCAATGAGGATAGAGGGCGGAGGGGGAGGCAGAGAGTGCAGAATGGTGTACCCCTGGCCTCACCCTGGAAAACCCACTGTGCTTGACTCCAATTCTTTGCTTTCATTGTCCTGAAATTGTTGGTAATTTTTATGGGATTTTTTTTAAAGCAGGGTCTTTGTGTTGCCCATGCTGGCCTATAGCTCACTATGTAGCCAAGGGTGACCTTGCACTTGGCATCTGCCTGCCTCCACCTCTTGGGTGCTGGGATTACAGCTGGGAGCCATCATTGGTTTATAAGGTGCTGAGGGGCTTCAGATGTTCTAGGCAAATAACTCTGGCAGCTGAGTGGTAACTCAGCCCCTGTGTTTTCTCCTGTTGTTTTTGTCTATTGGTGGTTTGTCATCTGTCCACACACACTGACAGGTTTCATATAACTCAGATTGGCCTTAAACTGACTCTATAACCAAAGATACCCGTGAACTCCTGCTCCTCCCGTCTCCATCGCCCAGGGCGCCACCATGCCTCGCTTGTGCTTTTGCTGGGGCTGTTTGGTTGGTTCTGGCCATGCCTGGTGATTGAGTCCATTAGTGCCTTATGCATGCTTGTCAAGTGCTCTACCACTGAACTACATGGTTTGTGTCCTCTCTCTGTCTCTCCCTTCTTCCCGCCCTCCCTTTTTTCCAGACAGGCTTGGTGGAGAACCTGATAGGTGTTGGGGCTTATGAGTTCAGCTAGAGAGGTAGGGAAAGGATGAGCAGCCCCACCCGAGGGAGAACCAACAGAAGAGCATCCCTGGAGGAAGGAGTCGACCCCGCAGAGAAAGCAGAGTTCCTTGTACACTTACTACATCTGGGGACACAGCAGCACTCCCAGCGAGCACAGAATCCTCACACCTCCGAGACCCATGGGCACCAGACACGAGGAGCCCATGGACAGTGGCTCCCATCAGTGTCCCTGCCATCTCCATGGTCATCCCTGGAGACAAAGCATGTACAAGGTGGCATGGCGAGCTGCAGGAACCGGGGTACAGCAGCTTCCCAGCAAACACAGAATTGTACTCACGGTATGCAGTGGCAGAGTCTCGTTCCCTGGGGCTGGGGGTGAGGATCATAGTGAGCGCTGTGTAGGGTACCTGGAAGAACTGGCATGGCCCCTCAGAGCTTAGAGTGGCCTCTACCACCCATACTGTCACTCAAGGTCTGTGTCTCCTTCCCCAGCCACTTCACTAAGCAAAAACCAGCAGCCACCCTGTTCCATCCAGGGCCAAAGCATCCGAATCTCAAAGCGAAGGGCTGAGAAGCAAGGCCCTGAGCAGCAACGTTGTTGGTGAAAGGTTTCCAAGCACTGATGGACAGCCCAGAGCCGTGAAGCCAACCTACAATACCCTTACTCTGAATTGAAATTTTATCTGGCAGTGGGGCTCGCCAGAACCAGGCCTAGGAGAGGCGGTCACACACTTACCGTAGACAGGGCCTGGTACAGGCAGTAGAAGGTGACATACCAGAGCCCATGCAGGCTGGTGAATGGGGGCAGAAACCACAGGAAGAAGTAGGCCAGTGCGATTAAAGGCATGCAGCCCAGCGCCCTGTAGAAGCACAGCTAAGGGACAGTGCCTACAGCACAGGGGCACCAAGGACCCAACAGGAACAACCTCACCCTGATTCTGCCCTTTGAGGGGACCCTGGAGCTGGGGCTCTTGGGGAGCCACAGAGATAGAGGGAAGCAAAGGTAATGGAAGGAAGGACATTCACTGTTGGGACTCCGGCCAGGGCCCTTAGGGGTGCCGTTCACTGTATTCACGACAGTGGAGAACTGGGGTTCACTTAGTGGTAGAGCATTTGGCCTGCACACATAAGGCACTGTTTGCTTTCCTGGAGCACAAGCATGTTACCTTTCCTCCAGGGAGAGGGACAGACAATCCCTAAGCATGTCTCTGGAGTACTGCGAGACTCATTCTGACCTAGCTCATGTCCTGCGCCACGCAGGCTTGCCTTCTAACCAGCCAAGGTACCACCTAAGAAACAGGCTGTGACGGTGACATAGGGCCAGGAGAGGGTCTGGAGTCTAAGCACCAAGGGGCTGCTCACCAAGGCATTAGCCGTCCAGCCCTTGTCCTTCTGCTTTTGTTGATGAAGAAGCCAGCCACGGGGTCTGCAACCGCCCCAGACACCTTCCCTCCGAACAAGGCAAGGGACACCTGGGCAGCGGGGATCTGAAATCATCGAGAGGAGATAGTCAAGGCTCCGTGAAGTCAGAGAACACAGGCAGGCTTGCTTGCTTGTGGAAAGGGCTCCTGCCCAGGACATGATTCTAGAAAGGTCTGAGGGACATAGAGCTGGTGAGGAGGGGGGAAAGCTCTAACCATGCCGCCGAGAGGGTGGGATTGAACTCCTGAGCCTCCTGCCTCTCTACTGGAATGCTGGGATTACAAGTGTCTGTCACCATACCTGATTATTTTCTCATTTTCCTAGCACAAGCAGGACGTGATGAGTATCCTTAAAGAGTTTTCCTTCTACGGCCTTTTTAAATGTTACCAAACTTGGGTCAAAGGATGATCTACCAAAACCAAAGTGACAGCATGGGCGGAGAGGAGGTAGAAAGACCAGGGAGGCTGCCCACACTCACCCGTGCCACATCAAGTAGGAAGAGCTGCAGGTAGAAGGCTGAGGCGCTGGAGGCCACCTGGTTGGGGACCCCACCAATGCCATAGCACACCTTCGTACAGACCGAGAGGCGACCGGCTCTGCTGTCCTGGGGGAGACATGGGAACTAACCCCTATTCCTAGAGACAGGAATCAGCGCTCTGCGCCTCGGTGACTTTCATAAAAATCCTATATTTCCTGGTGACTCGAAGGCTCATTTTGACCCCAGATCACCCTATGGAGAAGTGAGAGAGAATTAAGAAACAGAATTCTAAATCATGACCTCTACACCATTCCAGGGGGAAGTTCTTCCTTGCATTTTGTCCCCATGCTTCCTGCCACAGCCACTTTCTGTCCGAGTCAGTAATCTGAGCTGTGGGCCCTATGTAATCTTGAACACATCCCTTTATGTTTCTAGGCTGTTTTCCTCATTGGATGCAATCTTCCTGCTAACTTGACAAGACTGTTAGGATGACTGAACAAGACAGTGGTTCTGAGAATCTATCGTTCAATGTTTGGATTTATTTTACATTTGTGTGTGTGTGTGTGTGTGTGTGTGAGAGAGAGAGAGAGAGAGAGAGAGAGAGAGAGAGAGAGAGAGAGAGAGAGAGAGAGAGAGAGAGAGAGGGGGGAAGGGAGAGAGAGAGGGACAGAGAGAGGGAGAGGGAGAGAGAGATGCTCCACAGCATACTTGTGGAGGTCACAGTATGCTCTCTCTCTTTCTACCATTGGGACCCTAGGTAACAAACTCAGATCATCAGACTTGGTTGCAGGTATCTTTAGCCACTCAGTTGTCCAGTGCTTGCAACTTTCCCTGACATCAGCTATGATGGGGGTGTGTACACCATAGACACCAGCAAACCTTATCCCCTTGCTTTTGGAAAGACTTTATCAACCCAGCAGTATGACAGAATAGTCTAAGAGCCTGGAACGTGGAATATCACAGCCCCTCAGCCATCCAGCAGAGTCATGAACATTTGATTGCCAGCTCACAGTCCCATGGTCTAAACACAGGTCCTTGCTGCCGTCCCACTGTGAAGCCAGCTCCAAACCCCATTTGCCACAGGGCATTAAATAACACTGACATTTGCTCAGCAATCCAGGCCACGACCTTGTCATCCTTGGTTCCTCTCTTTTCCAATTCCCCTGTCAGGCAAGCTTCCTAAGTGGCTCCCCTGCCGCTAGTCCACTCCCCCTGCAGCAGCCAGTGCTCTTTGAAGAACATAAATTAGACTATGCCTGCTCTCCGCTTAAAACCAATAACTTGTCTGTCTTTATTGTCTAGCAAAAACCCAAGTCCTGGAAATGGCCTGCAGGAGCTCACTTTACTCCCACTCCCTCCCTCTCTTCAAATAGCTTTCTTGGTGGGAGTTTCTTATCGTTCAAACCCTTTGACTGCTGCTTCCTCAGGGTCTTTGTGTATACTTTGTGTGTATACACACATATTGTTTTCTTTAGAAGGTTCTTCTGTGTCTTTCAAGAATTGATTGCTTGCCATTTAAATGTTTCTTCCTCAGAGGCATTCCCTCCCCGACAGCTCAGGTCTCTGAATTGCCCAGTGTCTGGCATACTCATGTAAGCTGAGAGCATAAATTTCTAACTCACTGTGGGGCCTCTAGTACCTAGGCGATTAGTAGGGGCTTAGTATGTTTTTAAAGCAATAATAACCAGGAGGACACTGTAAAGTGTTCTGTAATCGATAATGCTAGGAACCAGTTTTTCCTCCTTTGCCTGCGGACAGAAATGGGGTGGAAAGGAACTGGGACTCTGCCTATCTCTGTATCTTGTAGGCACCACAGGCAGGCTGCAAGGAAGAGGTCTTCCCAGATAAGGTTTATCACACACTTCACACAAGCTTCCTACCCCAGGAGAAAAACCATTCTCAGGGTTGGGTGCATACTTTTTTGACATTTGTGTGAACCTTATTGCAATTTCTCGAAAAGCTTAGTTGGCAGAATCCAGTGTCAGTGGATTCTCATCCCATAATGAGTTTCTAGTTTTCCCCTACATGGGCCTATGGAGGTTTTAAATAACAGAAGCCAAACAAATTCTGGCAGAAACTGAGGTGAGCAGTCTTGCAGTCTTCGGAATGGTCATTTGGTCACCTAACCCCATCAGTCCATGGAATCTACATTTTACAAACTGACCAACTGGCTGTGACCTAGGCAAGGCGCTTAGGCACGATGAGTCTCAGTTTCTTGACGAGGAAAGTGCAGATCTATACACCTCAGAGTATTAGGATAATTAACACACTGGAGCTTCATGGCAGCCTCAGTTTCTTTCCTCTCTCTCTGTCTCCCTTCCTTCCTTTCTCTTTTTCTTCGCCGATCACACCACCTCAATTCCTTGAATTTTCCTGGAAAATGAGAGGCCCCAGAGGGTCTCCTACTCTACCCTGCCCCCAGCATAGGAGTCTTACCATGCTGGACAAACCCTCTGCCCCTAGGCTACATCTCTACTCCTCCACTTTTCTGGTTGTTAAGACTCTTCAGGTCTTCCCAGAACCTCAAGGAATCTTCCTGCCTCATCCAGGAACTGGGACTACTGGCACACGGAGGCACCAGGGGTCTCACCGCTAAGGAATGCCGTTTTCTTTTGCTGAGTTGCCTGACAGTAAACCCTGAATGGAGATAAGGGGTGGAGGTGGTAGTCTACTGAAGCCGCAGGAAAACCTTGCAGTGGAACTGGGGTGGCCCCATCTCGGCTCTACTCATGAAGAGAACACAAAGTGCCTAAGAACACCTTGGGGTCCCCTTTGCCCACTCCCCACACCTCCAAAGCCCCCACCTGGGCACACGGGGATGCCCAGCCTTCTAAGAACTTGGGCAGCACCAGGATTTTAGAGGGAGGCTAATTCCACAGGAGCCGCCTGGAGTTTGGGGAAGGGAGGCCAGGGCTGAAGAGGCCTCCAGGAGGACCTGCAGTGGTCTGGGATCAGGACGCTAAGACACCTGACTGATCCTTCCTTCCTGCCTACTTGTTGCTTCATGTCAGGACTCCGGGTGCCATTCTGTTTTCTCTGGGGTGTCCCAGTGGCAGCAAACTCTGTACTTCGTTCAGCATCTGATAAAGGGCAGTGGCAGGTGCCTCTCTTCCCTGCCCTTGGGAGAGCCTAGCAGCCCCCCTTCCCTCTCGCCCTCCTGAAGCTCACCGAGTCTGCCGCCTCCTCCGTGTGAGGCTCTGCCACCGGAGCCGGGGTGGGTTCCTGAGAAAAAGACATCGCTGCACAGCTTCTCTGCTCGGAATGTCGCAGCACACTGGGCTGGCGCGCGAAGGGTGGGTCAGGCAAAGTGGGCGCGGCCCGGGGTGAGCAGGCAGCCGGCCCCTCCGGAACCCTTGCGGTCTTTGCAGGACCTTGAAGGAAGCTTCCAATTCTCTCCAAGGAGGAGCTCGTCAATCCCCGCACGCCTAGAAAAGCGGCCAACTCCTCAGGGACGATTTTCTTTTCTTGGCAGCCGTGTTGTAGGCAGGAACCCTCAGCTAACAACCCCCCCACCCCCGCCTTGTGAAAGCCAGCAAACAAATTTATTCTTTAAATGAAGCAATTATGTCCCACTTGTTCAAACTAAATGATAGCTGAGTGGGATTTCAGCTTGAAGTACATATTTCCCATGCTTTCCTATAGGTAACTACTGGTAGGTACATCTGTGCAACGAAGTGTGGCGGGAACAATATCCCAGTCCCTGAAGTGCTTTAAAACACAAAGGACCACACTGTATAAAACTTGTCAAAATAGTGTGACCATCCTGCCTTGTATTATCATCCTGCCATTACCGAAACAATGGACCCCAATAATTAGTCAGCCCCACCCCCCAACAACACAACAAAAACAAATAAAACAAAAAACTCCTGGGAGCAAAGGCCCTGGGCACCCAGAAAAGGAACTTCTTAGAGAAAGATCACCACTTGTCTGTCAGTCTTGGTGAGTCCGCCTGGGCAGGACTGCTGAGTTCCACTCCCTCTTGGAGATGGACTTGGGAGTCTTTGGAGCCTCTGGTTGCTCTCCTCCACGTGCTCGCACTGAATACGCCTCCCTTTCCACTATTCACTGAACTCCAAGTTAGTGTATGAACTGCTCAACCCGGTTTGTTAGGGGCACAGACCATGTGACTTTAAGTTCAGCAACAATAGGTGCAATGTACGTATTAGGATACAAGCACAAGCTGCTCTATGGCAAAATGACAAACTTTTTGCTGCAAATAATCACATGTGGTAAGGAAACCATATTCTCCCAAGTGTGGGGGATAACACAAATTATAAGGCATTTATATTGGGATATACAAATAACTCTCTTAATAGCAGAAAAAAATCTCATTTTAAAATGCGTAAGTTCCTGAGAAAACGACATCACTGCACGGCTTCTCTGCTCTGAATGTCGCAGTGCACTGGAGCGCGAAGGGTGGTGGTGATACATGCCTTTAATCCTAGCAGAGGCAGGAGGATCTCTGTGAGTTCAAGGCCAGCCTGGTCTACAGAGCAAGTTCCAGGACAGACTCCAAATCTACAGAGAAATCTTGTCTCGAAAAACAAACAAACAAGACACATAGAGTGATATTCTAAAGATGTACAGATGAACTACAAGGACATAAAAACATGCTCATGCTGGCTGTGGCTGTGCACATCTCTTTTAGAGATAGGATTTCTCTGTGTGGCTGTGACTGTCCTGGAACTCAGTGTGCCACCACGCCCAGACAAAGCTCCTTTTCAAGGAGATGCTAGTTTCCAAAATTATATCCTGGTTGAAAAATATAGTTTAACACACTTAAAGGTTACCTTTAGAATACCTGTATAACTTTCTATGAGTATGAATTATGAGTATGAGTTGTCTGTGCCAAAACAATTTAAAACAGATGACAAAGAGCAAGTTATAAATGTAATGAATGAGCCACTTCTAACTGAGGATCCAGTGTGATAAGCAACTTTTTACCGAAGTGTTGTTCCTTGGCAAAGAAGAACAAAGCAGTATATTAATAAGGCTCCACGCTATGTCATAAGAACAAATGCAACCGTTGTACTTGTACTAAAATATCACTTTTTCACATTTCTGAGCATCAACTGAAAAATAACATTGGTTATAGAAAGGGCATCTAATAAATAATATTGATTCTCAAACTGAATGACTTAGATAAAAAAATGACAAAAGCATTCACATGTACTATTTTATAACAAGTGTAAATTATCTAACAGATCCTTTCAATGAACAGCATTTTATCTTTAAGAGAACAGTTCATTTAACCATTAGCAAAATACCGCATCAAAAATATATTAAGGCACTAAAATAAATACACACATACTACATTGTCAATGTATGCAAACATCATGAGGTGCACAGAATAAGTCATAAGGTAAGATTACTTTAGCTTTGAGAGTGCATAGTAATCTAGCTGGCAGATTAGGATGTATAAATCAGATAGGTTCTCTTGTATGTCCATCTTATCTGCAAGATAACTGGTGACAGATTTGAAGCAATGAATTGGGTCGAATTGCATCCCACTCCTAAGATGGACACTTGTCTCAAGCTTTGCCTCCCTTCCAATTTGTTCTCCCACAGTCAGCCTGTAGTAAGGAGCATAGCAATTTCACAGCTTTGGATTTTCAAGTAAAAAGCTTTAGCAGATGATTATCTTTAAGAACATCATTCACACTAACATTTTCAAAGTTTAGAAAAACACAAGTTATTGCTGATGACTGTCCTTCCTATTGGAATATCTCCCCGCATGAACTCCATAGGATACACAAGAAAGCCCTGTAGCTTCCAGTTAATGACAAACTGGAAAATCCACAAAGGAGGCTTTTCTTTCTGTCTGTCTTTCTTTTCTTTTTTTCTTTTTTGTAGAGACAGGAGAAACATTCTTGTGAGAACTGCTTATCATTTACAATGATGCAGATAGAAAGGTTTCATGATAGGCCTATAGGAAACATTTCCTTAGAGATTCTTGACATATTAACAATCCCAAGATTTTGCCTATATCCAAAAGTCAAAATCATCGATTTTTACTACCCTCGTTTTTGTTAAGAACATAATTATTTGTTTTACTAAAGAGGGCTCCGTGTAAACGTTATTGACAATAAATATTTAATTTTCTAATACATACCTGCTGAATTGCTAGGTAAAGGACAAAATGAAAATGCTCTCCTTCATCCTCTATTCTACACTACCCACCCAGAAGGTGAAGGTGTGGCATGTGGAAGGCTGGGAACTAGGGAGGACAGCATCTTTAAATAAGACTGCAAAAGAAAGGACTGAGCCAGGACGTCCAGTTACGTACATAGGTTCTGCCTTGTAATTCCTGAGTTCAAACCTCATTCACTCTTTCCCAGTCCCACCTCATCTGTGATGGGAGGCAAGGCACAGGCTACGTCATGAGTGCTTCAGCTCTAAGGGGGCAGCCTGAGTAAACTTGGGAAGAAGATACAGCTAAGTGGGGTCTACACGCTGCATGTCGGTGGAGTCGGCCTGTCTACACGCTGCATGTCGGTGGAGTCGGCCTCCGTCTGTGGTGAAGTATACAGGGCGGATTCCCACAGGACTCAGGCCTAGCAAGATTCCTGCAGTGCTACACTAAAGCCCTACAAACCATTCAAGGCTCCACCTGGAGCTGGCACCATCTCCAACACAGCGAACCATGTTCTCGGTAGGTGGCAGGGACAGATTTTGTTGTTTTAAGACAGTCTTATTCCGTAGCCCAAGCTGGCCTTAACCTCATGGTAATCCTCCTGCCTCAGTCTCCTAAGTGCTATGATCACAGATGTGGGCTACCATGTTTGGCCAGGTATTGGCCCTTTGGAAATGACTCCAAAAATCCTTTGTCAGAATGTCTTTCCTAATCATACAGTGTTAGATGCTTCTTTCCTATTCTCACAGATGAAAAGAGCTGTCTTCTAGTGGCCGTAAGGTAAGTGATCCTACAACATAGAGAATGGAAAAACAGGTGAGAATCATTCATCTTCACTGTTAGACAAACTTTTGGAAAAAAAAAATACAATGCCACCTTTCTCAATAAGTCTTTTCATGCTTTGGAAATCATTTAATTTTTTTTAAATTAACGTGTTTATGGTTTTTTTTCTTGCATCTATCACTTAAGCGCAGTGCCCAGAGGTCAGAAGAGGGAGCTGGATGCCTTGAAACAGCAGCTAGAGTGGTTTTGGGTTGCCATGTGGGTGTTGGGAATCGAACCCAGATCCACAGCAAAAGCAGCCAGTGCTCTTAACTGGGTGTGAAAGTTGTTAAGAGACAGAGCTTTGCTGTGCTGCTCAGGCTCACGTGACCCTCCTCTCTCAGGAGCTGTGGGGGCATGAGCGAGAGCTAGGGCATGCACAACTGTGGGCAGCTTTGAAGTTATTATTTTTAAGTGAGTAAACACTTGAAAACTTTGAGGATTCTTTTTACCCCCTAGACAGGGTTCCTCTATATAGTCCTGGTTGTCCTGGAATTCACTCTGTAGACCAGGCTGGCCTTGAACTCAGAAATCTGCTTGCGGCTGCCTCCTGAGTACTGAAATTAAAGGTTTTCACTACTACCACCTGGCCAAACTTTGAGTTTTTAATAATTATATACATATAACTCACAAAAAAGGTTTATAGACTATATCCAGCACCTATGGATACTGCTGCTGGTATGGGCCACTTAATCTTTGCTACAATGTATACCTAACTTTTTAATTGATTTTTATTTATATTTTAATTACTTAAAGTTTAATTCAACAGATCATTTGCAAAATAGCTTATTTCTAAACATGGGATTTAATCTGAAAATCAAAACATAATTGGTTTTAGTTAAAAGCATAAGATACTAAACATGTTTTCCTATAATGTCTACACAGAATTACTGTGACATGAAGTAGAAAATGTGTACTTTATGTGAATTTAAGAAATGTTCACAAATTTATACTATGACAAAATAGATTGTAGTTGAATGTCAAATGGATGGCTAATTACAAATGTTAGCTAAAAATAAATTCCTAGTTTGGGGGGAGAAAGTAGGAAGAGAATGAACTATGGTTCTTGGGGAATTGTTTGTGTGTGCTTTACACTGCAGTATGGGGGTCCTCTTTAATGACTCAACACACCTCATCCTCTTCAGTGACAGCCTACAGGACACAGGGCGTGACAGCAGAGTCCTACCTCACCACAAGCTCCCGCCCTAACTCCCTGATGATGAGGATCACTCTCTTCCGCAATTACACAGGTGAAGGACTGCTGAAGGTGGGGCCCACATCACACCCCAGGAAGGTGGTGAGCTGGCCAGGCCGCCCTACCTGTAAACATGGCTTCACACACGCAGCACCTTCATCCTGCACTTCAGCCAGGGCACTATACAGATTAATTTCTTCCAGAACCACACCAGACTTATCCAGTGCCCCCCATGGCAGTGGTGACCAACATTGACAAGAACGGAACTTCCACACACACTGCCTGAGCCTTCTGGAGGAATATGGCTGCTCAGAGGAGCTCGCTAGACAGCTACACTCTGCCCACACCATGGCAGACAAGTTGTTCAGCCCAAAATCTACCGCAACAGCCGTGAGGACTCCTCCTAGGGATCTGACCTTTGGACTACTGCCCTTTCACTCTGCAAGCTCTGGGCCTGGACCAGCTGGGAAGCAAAGCCTCCCTTGAAGGGATTGTTCTAAAAGTTACTTATGTTTGTCTGTGGGTTTACAACCTCTCCTCCACCCTCAGCCCACTGTATAAATTCTATAGATATTTTTATTGAATTTGATACCACCTTTTCCTTAATTTTATATGCATTAAATATATATATATGCATTCCTTTAAAAAAGTTTTTTTTGGTTTTTGTATTTTGTTGTTGTTGTTTTGTTTTTGCTGGAGTCTGATTGAACCTAAGGTCTCATATATGCTTGATAAATATTCTACCATCGAACTACATCCCCAGCCCTTAAAATTACAAACAGAAGGTATAGAAAAATGTAGGCACCTAATACTAATATTGTACTAAGCTACACAATTTCATTCCTAAAAATATTATACATCTTAGATACTGATGCCAAATTAACATTTGAATATCTCTTGCCATCACAGAGTGAAAACTTAAAAGCCGTGAGGGTTAGGCACTATAATAATTACATCGATGCTTTTAACATGTCATGTACAATATTTTAATATGTTGCTATTAAAAACTGAGATAGCTAACATTTATATTATCTGCTGTTTGGAAATGTTTTAATACTAATGCTGTGAATACTCTTAATTTAGACCACATTAAGATTAATGACATAGCTATTTAATATATCACACTGTTTAACTAGTATTTGAAGATACATATTTTTTTCTGAGTGGCCTTTGGGAAAAGTGCATTAACTGTGGTTTCCAGCCATACATTACTCTCCTAGCTTGAACTTGTGATTATTGAGACCCCCTCATAAGGAATTAAGTAGCACTCAAACTACAACCTCAAACTGACTTCTGTCTCCCACATCTGCATGTCTACTTCCAACCGTCATTTCTCTCAGTTTCTCAAGAATCAAAACTGTCAGAGTTTTCTAAAAGGTTCAGAAGTTATCTGGAGTCTCTGAATGATAACAGCATTCTGCAAATCTGCTTCTTCCAATGTGAGTGTCTCATCCAGAAGTCTGAGAAAAGGAAGAGCCGTTGCCAGGGCAAAGGGGGGGCTTCTCTGGGATCCTTGGTATTTTTCAATGAAGTCTTTGATGTGGCTCACCCTGAAAAATACCGCAAATTATTAATTTATAAAAGGTAGCATCAACTTTTATAGATATTTGGATTTGTTAAAATAGAGACTAGAGAAAGTCTTACATGATAAAACGAGTCATTTATTTGTTTTTTAAAGCAGTACTTGGATTACAGGTCAGTGCTGACACCATGTCAGTTATGTGGTGCTGGGGATTGAACCCAGGGCTTTGTGTATGATAGGCAGGTACTTCACCACCTGCACTACACAGCTATATCCCAAGCTCCCTATGCTTTGGGAATGAACCAAGAGGCTTGAACATGCCAGCCAAGAACTCCTACTACTCCGGTGCAGCTCAAGTTCTAGGCTACATTTTAAATGATGTGTGTGCATGTGCTCTACCAGCTGAGCTACATCTCCAACCATAATCACTGCACTCTCGAATGTCGACCAAAGTTAGTTCATCTCTGCAGGTTTTCCCCCAAGACAGGGTTTCTGTGTTCTCTGTGGTTCATGCTCTTTTCTTAAAAAAAATATTTATTTATTTATTTTGTATATAATATTTTGTCTGCATGTACGCCTGCAGACCAGAAGAGGGCACCAGACTTCATTACAGATGGTTGTGAGCCACCATGTGGTTGCTGGGAATTGAACTCAGGACCATTGGAAGAGTAGGCAATGCTCTTAACTGCTAGCCCTCTTTTTTTTCCCCAGTAGCTCTCGAGTCAATCCTGGAACTTGCTCTGTAGAACAGGCTGGCCTCAAACACACAGCAATTCACTTGCCTTTGCCTCCCAAGTGTTGGGATTAAAGGTGTGCACCATCTCCACCACTTTGTGAGGTTCATGCTCTTTGTGTACCAGCTGTGCTTTGTGACTCAAACTTTTTTTTTATTTATTTATTACATATACAGTGTTCTGCTTGCATGTATACTTGCAGGCCAGAAGAGGGCACCAGATCTCATTACTGATGGTTGTGAGCCACCATGTGGTTGCTGGGAATTGAACTCAGGACCTCTGGAAGATCAGTCAATGCTCTTAACCTCTGAGCCATCTCTCCAGCCCCCTCAAACTTTTTTTGTACTTTTCAATGACAGGGATTAAACCTAAGACTTTTTGCAAGCACTGAGATATAACTCCAACCTGATATAAAGTCTATTATTTCAAGACAGGATTTCATGTAGCCCAGGCTGGTCTCAAACCTGCAATGTAGCCAAAGGTATCTTTGAGCTTTTCTGATCCTCCTGACTCTACTTCCTAAGCCTGGGATATGTGAGATTATATCTCAAAAACAAAATGAACAAACAAAAACTGTACAAAAGAGAAAAACTGTACAAAAGATGAGGAGAAAATACCTGGGATCCAGAGAAAGTGCAAGGCCTGCCTGGCAACTTGGTGAGAAATGTCCAAAGTTAGTGCAAAATAAAAACAGGATAGTTCAGTGGTAGAATACTGACCTAAAATAACCAAACAACCTACCCTAAAGAAGAAATACAAACATCAAACACTCTAATAATAGTGGGTAAAAGCGCCTGCTGCCAAAGCCGACAACCTGAGTTCTATCCCCAGGACTCACACAATGGAAGGAGAGGAGATTCTCAAAAGTAGTTCCCTGACACCAGGCTTGTGTACTCCCTACCTAACCACTCATTCACACAAGATAGGTAGAGATAGATAGATAGATAGATAGATAGATAGATAGATAGATAGATAGATAGATACATGCATGCATACATACATACATACATACAGTATAAAAAAGCAGAATGAATATTGAGGCCAGTCTGGATTACATAATGAGTTCTTGGCCAGCTAGGGTCACATAGTAAGTTTTTGTTCTGTCTCAAAACAAAAACAACAACAAAAACCCAATGGCAAACAAAACAACTATTCAGGAAAATAACAACAAATGCATGCTTGTGCACACACACGCAAACACACGAAAAGAATAAAAGAATTTTTAAGTAAAGAGAAACAAAAGAGAAAAGATGGAAGCCCTAAACTCACCTGCTTGGGGGAACTATGTATCACTTTAGCTGAGAGATGTCTCAGTCAGCATGTGACCTTGCTATGCAAACCCGAGAAATAAGTCTAAAGCTTGGTATGGTGGGTGGCACATGACTACAATCCCATCTTTTAAAAGGTTGGGTGGGGAAGGAAGATTACCATTAGTCTGAGGCCAGTCCGAATTACACAGAGGAATGTAGAATAAGATGCTATCTTATATAGGCCAGACTATACAGAGAAACCCTGTCTTAAAAATAAAAAACAAACCCAAACCAAACAAACC
This sequence comes from Arvicola amphibius, assembly GCF_903992535.2. Lineage (NCBI taxonomy): Eukaryota > Metazoa > Chordata > Mammalia > Rodentia > Cricetidae > Arvicola > Arvicola amphibius. The sequence continues at coordinate 87,105,069 of NC_052048.2, forward strand.
CAATTCCACCTGGGCATGGTGCTTCAAGCCTCTGTTCCTAGCACAGGGGCAGTTAGGGTGCACAGTAAGTTGAAGGCTGCCCTGAATTAGAGTTATTCAGAAAAACACCAGGATTTTACTTCTGGGGGACACAACTTTAGATACACAGAGCAAACTGGGTGTTGTCTGGACAATGACAAAGAAGTATTATTCATGTCTAGTTCAAAACTGAGCAGGGCAAAAAAGTGAGTCCCTGGTTCATAAAAACACAAAAGATTGTTACATCTGAATAAGTAAACCTAAACTTGGACTGCTGCCGATGAACTGAACGGATAAACAATTACGTATGTATGGCAGACGAAAAGAATGGGGTTGAGGCTGTAGCTTACTGGTAGGGCATATATGCCTAATGAATATGAGGTACTCAGCAATAAAACAATAGAGAGAAAATGAACTAGCTACAGGACAGAAGCCCAAATCAACATGATACTGAGATTAAAATCCCCAAAACGGGGACTGGAGAGATGGCTCAGCAGTTAATAGCACTGGCTGCTCTTCCAGAGGTCCTAAGTTCAATTTCCAGCAACCATATGGTGGATCAAAACCATCTATAGTGGAATCTAATGCCAGCTTCTGGCCTAAAGGCAATAGAGCACTCATATACATAAAGTAAACAAATCTTAAAAACAAAACACAGCAAAAACACCCCACACTAAACATAGTTGAATATAAGAACCTTATGATGATTGACACATTAAACTTTGAGAGCTGTTTATTTTTTTAAAAAAGCCATCATTAGTTCTCAAACATCATTGTTATCTAAACTTAAAAAAAGATATGAAATTTAAAATCGGAAAACAAGTAGTTAAGTATAAACACAGAGGACTGACCTATGAGAAATGTTAAACCTTTGGACAGTCCTTTCCCCGTTGGCCAACCAGATCTGGATCCTGGTGATGGGCTCCAAGTTGTTCAGTGACACAGCAGACAAAGTACTTTGCTTTTCAACTTCGATACTCTTTGCTTTAGAAACAATTTTTGGTGTAGCACTAAGAAAATCCAAATGACAAAGTCAGATACATGTTTTCTTATTATAAAAATTTTACATTAAGCTCAGTTTCTAGGAAGAGTTTTATAAATCACAACTACTCCCTCAGAAAAAATAATTGTTATGTTCACAACATATATGTTCTAGGAATTAAATGAAATTATACATACACAAACAATCTGTAAGTTTACAGAATGACATGCAAATTAGCATTACCTAGGGTACAGGATGAACTGCTAAAAGAAATTACTTTCTCTGTAGAAGTTAGCCCTTGAGTAACCAAGGGGAAAAAAGCAAAGTATTTTGAAAGGTACACATAGAACTTTCTATATGTAAAGCTGAAAATGTATACACTTTCCCACTACTAATAAATGAAAACAAGGGATTGGATATATAGTTGGTAGAGTGCTTGCTTAGCATACACAAATCCTTAGTCTAGTCTGCAATACCCCATAAAACCAAGCATGTGGCAAACACTGCAATCCCAGCACTAGGGAGGTGGAGGCAGGAGGATCAGGAATTCAAAGTCATCCTTGAAAATATAAAGACCCTGCCTAAAATAAACAAAGCAAACCAAAACCAAATCAACCTTTAAAAAAAAGATTTGGAGTTGGAAAGATGACTCAGAGGTTAGGAGCACTGACTGCTCTTCCAGAGATCCTGAGTTCAATTCCCAGCAATCACATGGTGGGTCACAGTCATCTATAATGAGATCTGGTGCCCTCTTCTGGCATGTAGGAAAAACACTGTATACATAGTAAATAAAAAAATCTAAAAAAACAAAACAACAACAACAACAACAAAAAAAAAAACCCAAAAAACAAGAACTCATTTGGAACTGGGGATGTATTTCAGCAATAACTATTTGCCTTCCATGTTTATGGGCCCTAGGTTAGATAGAACCCCAAGCACCAGAAAAAGTCATTTCTAGCAAGAGAAATATTATGTCCTATATGGTTAGAATAACGAGAAATGTCTGTCATAGAAAACACAGACATTAACTATACTTACCTTCCTAGTCTGTGCCCCTGTCCTGAAAAGGGCTGGAACACAGGCTTAGTAGACATACATACTTCATTTTTTTTATCTTCAACTTTAACATCCACTTCTTCTTTATCAAAAATTCCCCGTAATTCTGAAGGTAATTCCCTTTGAAAGAAAAGAAAATGATAAAGCTCCTGTTTTCCCTTTCTCTGAAAGACAAATTCCATATGGGTTAAGGAGGTAGCGTAGACGGTAGAGCACCTGACTAGCACGTGTAGGTTTGGGGTTTAATCTTTAGCACCGTATAAGCAAGCCATAGTAGTGTGTGCTATAATCCCAGCTCTTGGGATTAGGGAAGCAGGAGCATCAGAAGTTCAAGGTTATCCTTGATTACATAGCAAGTTGGAGGTCAGTCTAGACTACCAGAGACCCTTGTAAAAATAAACAGGGCTGGTAAAGGTACTTGTTACCAAGCCTGATCACTTGATTTTCATCTCTGGAACCTACAGGGTGGAAGGAGAGAACTCCTGAAAGTTATCTTCCGACTTCCAATATGAACACTGTGGCACATAAAGGTGTTTTGTAAGTATATAGATAGATAAATATAAACAAATAAATACATGAAAAAAGAAATATATGAGATTTATAATATTTCATAAGGAAATAATTGAATGTATTTAAAGTAATATCACCAAATAATATGAATACACAAACCTGAGAGATATAAAGTAATTTTAAAGACATTATGTCCAGTTTTATAGCATTATCTAGAATAGTATTAAATTGATAATACTTGATTAGATGCTGCTAATTTACAAAGTTTTAGTGTGTGTGTGCAGGTGTGAGTATATGTGCTTATATGTGTGGGTAGTTTGCACTTATACATGTGTGCACTGAAGTCAGAGGAGGGCATTAGGTGCTTTATTATTTTCTGCCTTACTCATTTGTCACAGGGTCTCTCCCTGAACCTAAAGCTCATGATTTTTTTCTAGCTTGGCAGCTAGAATGCACCAGCAATCCTCCTGTCTCTGTTGTGCAGTAGTGCTGGGGTTCCAGTGCATGTGACAATGACCATTAGGTCCTCATGGGTGCAGAGCAGGTGCTCTGAACAACTGAGCCATCTCCAACCCAGCTAGGAAATTATTTGTTATTAATATGTGTGTGCGCGTGCATGTGCACGTATAGGATGTGTAAGTGTGAATATGGGCATGTGTGTGCCATGGCACATGTAGAGACCAGAGAACAACTTTTGGTAGTCAGTTCTCTCCTTAAGCTATGGATTCTGGGATTGAACTCAGGTCTTAAGGACTGACTGGAAAGGACTTTGATCTGATGAGCCATCTCAAAGGCCCATTCGTTTATCTTTTTTTTTTTTTTTTTTTTTTTTTTTGGTTTCTTGAGACAGGGTCTCTCTATGTAATAGCCCTAGTTGTCCTGGAACTTTCTCTATAGACCAGGCTGGCCTCAAACTCACAGAGATCTGCCTGCCCCTGCCTCCCAAGTGCTCAGATTAAAGGTGTAAGTCACCACCGCCCAGCTAGTTTTTATAATTTTTTTAAAAAAAATAGGTAACCAAAGGACTAAAGATGAAAAGAAATACTAAGCTTTAGTTCTGTTTTTATTTGCATTTTGAGATGGACAAGCCTTGAATCTCTGATTCATGACTCTATCTCTTGAAGAGTAGTCTGAAACTCATGATATAGTTAATATATCTAGCTTCATAGATAGGACAGTTTTCCTTCCTCAGCCTCCCAAGTTTGTAGGTTATAGGTAAAATACTTTCCTAACTCATTTAAGTTCTTAAATAAAATGGGGGGGGGGGGAGGCGCTGGGTGGTAGTAGCACACACCTTTAATCTGAGCACTTGGGAGGCAGAGGCAGGTGGATTTCTGTGAGTCGAGGCCAGCCTGGTCTACATGAGCTAGTTCCAGGACAGGCCCCAATGCTACATAGAAACCCTGCCTTGAAAAACGAAAATAAATAAATAAAATGTAAGAGGGCTGGAGAGAGAGCTCAGAGGTTAAGAGCATTGGCCTCTCTTCCAGAGGACCTGGGTTAAATTCCCAGCACCCACGTGGCAGCTGACAATTGTCTGTATCTCCAGTTCCAGGGATCTGACACCTTCACACCAAATCACATAAAATAAAAGAAAAATATATATTTACTTTGATAATGACAAAATGAAATACAATCACTACTGGCTTTAAAGAAAAAAAATTCACATTTCATCCTTCTATCAGATTTAAATAACAATTGATTGGCTCCAGCACCAGGCTTTGTCTAATATTTCAGATACCTTTTCTGGCTGTTTGTTTTTGGTGCACATCTTTAATCCCAGCACTCACTAGACAGAGGCAGGCGGGTCTCTGTGAGTTCGAGGCCAGTCTGGTCTACACGAGCTAGTTCCAGGACAGGACCCAAAGCTACAGCAAAACCATGTCTTGAAAAAACAAACCAACTAAATAAAAAGACTATATAAAAAACTCTCGTGGGGCTAGATGGAAGGAGAGTGTAGCTCAGTGGGAGAAGTGGTCTTGCAAGGCCCGTGGGTCGGTTTCTGGAAAAAGGTTGGGAGAAACAAATAATCTAATATTAAAACGGGCAAAGAAAAACATGGAAAAATAATTTAGAATGCCATTTCTCCAAAGATACACAAATGGCTAATAACGCAACATCACTAGTTATTGGGGAACTGAAAAAAACTAGAAGGAAACTGTTTCCTACTTACAAGGAAGCTGTAATTCAAAATGGCTGGCATTGACAAATATTAGTGAAGACAGAAATAAATACTGCGGCCCTCATACATGCTGGGGTTGTTTCAAACCGTACAGTCACTTAGGAATACAGTTCGACAACTTTTTGTGAAGTCAAAGACAGAATTAACATCTTGTGAGATATATATGTATATATGCCTAACTGAAAACATTTGTCTGTGTAAGAACTCAGCCAAGAACTAGGAGATCAGCAATTAAAAGCACACTCCACTCTTCCAGAGGACCCAAGTTTGGCTCTAGAACCCATGTCAGGTGGCTTACAATATCCTCTTACAATTCCAGGGGATACAATGCCTCTAACCTCTATAGGCATCTGCACACATGTATAAAATGCACTTATCCCCTACCCCTGCATACACATAATTTAAAAAAGCTTTATAAACAAAAACTTAGCTGGGCTAGTGATACATGCCTGTATCCTAGCATTTAGTGGTAAATACAGAAGGATGAGAAGCTCAAGGTGATACTCAGTAATGAACTCAAGGTCAGCCTGGCCTATATGACACACTGGTATCTCCCACGAACCAATTAATTTATACAGGGTCGTGGTGGTGTAGCTCAGTAGTAGAGCACTTGCCTGGCTTGCATATAGTTCTGGGTTTAATCAACAGCCCAGCAAAACAAAAAACAAAACCAAATAAACTAACCAACCAAATAAGCAAGCAAAATGCTTACATAGAAATATATTTTTAATAGCTCTAAATATGGAAATGATCCAAATATCTAACCACTGATAAACAGACAAACTGTGACTTCTGACTACTTGGCCCTGGCTGTCCTTGAACTCAAAGAAATCTGCTTTCATTTGTCTTAAGAATGCTAGAATTAAAGGCATGCACCACCACGCCTAATAAGATACTTTTTACAGAAATAGTTAAATAGCCTCAATTGCCAAGAAAAATTAAATATATATATATATATACATATATATACCCACACAATAATATGTACATACATTCACATATATATGAATAAGAAGTTATCATTGTGAGAATATATAGATAATATTCAAAGAGTTCATGATGGAAAATTAAAAACTGGTTTATAAATAAATATATACCATGAGGGTCAAATCTGAACTAAACCAAGACCACCCCTTGTATGCCTGCCCCATGATCCCAAGTTCCCCAAGTTCCTGAAACAAGTCCAACTCCACCCTGGGTATGACTAAGACCATGTCTCAAGCAAAAACAATACCTATTACCACTCTCCTCAAAAATACTTGTATTTTTCTAGATAAACCATGTATAATACTTAGATTCATAATTTTAAAGATTAAGTGACTAAACATGGAATAACAAAGAAAACATGGAATTAAGGAATAAGTGGCAAGGTTTTGGTTGATCAGAATTCAAATTCCTAAACTTCAAATTATAGCTCTAATCTGGGATTGTTGGTACATGTCCATAATCCCATTTCAGGCAGGCTGGTCCACACAGTACACTCCAGGTTAGCCAAGACTGTATTTTGAAACCCAATATAAATAAAATAAAACAACAAAAAATTAGTTGTGGCCCTCTAAGAAAAATGTCAATAAAAAAAAAGCACCACAAACCAGGTGAGATGGGCCATATCTTTAATCCCAGCACTAGGGAGGCAGAGGCAGAAGGATCTCTGAGAATTCAAGGCCAGCCTGGTCTACAGTTCCAGAACAGCAGGTACTGTTACACAGAGAAACCCTGTCACAAAAAAACAAACAAACAAAGGGGAACGGAGGTGAGGGGGTGCGGAGGCAGGGCATGGTCACCCATACCTTTAATCCCAGATCTCAGAAAACAGGATGGCAGACCACTGTTATGTCCAAGGCCAGGCTGGGGGAGAGTGAGAGGAAGGGGCAGAGAGGAGTGAGGAAGAAACCAAAAGGCCAAGATCAATTTAAGCTAAATGTGATAGCTTAGACCTTGGATTTCAAAGATAGCTGAGACTAAATAACTATTATTTAAAGATTTTCCATATATTTATGCCTGTGTGTAGGCATAAGCACATGGAAACAGATGCCCTTGGAGGGCCCCCAAACACAAGCAGCAAAACTTCTTAAACCACCTCTCCAGCTCTGGCTGCTATTTAAAACAAACCAACAAACAAACAAACAAGCCCCTGCCACACCACCCCCCAGGGAAGAGATGTGAATTCCCAGAAGAAACAGTATGTCTATGGATGTGTAAAGGGGCACAATCATGACTACGAATGATCCTTTGATGTGAAACATCCCTGAAATGCCCCTCTACTATGTCCTGCTTACCCCTTTTTGATGGAGTTCAGAAACTGCTGACTTGCACCATCAGAGTAACTTCTAAAGTCATCATTGACTGTGAATCCGTTTTTCCACAATTTTATATTTACATCTACCTACAAGGCAGTAAAGAAAGGAATACATTGTAAGAAAGGCTGATTTCGAGCTCACTAAATAGCCTATGCTGGCCTTGAATTCCAGATCGTCCTACCTGAGCCCAAGTTCTGAGTTCACAGGCCTGTACCATCACACCTAGCTCATGAATGATATTATATTATTATTAAAACATATACATTAGTCATTTGGAAAATTTTGTTCTCTAAGCCATGCAAATCTAAATGCTAATTATTTCCTTATATGACAGACATAGTTATTAAAATAACACTAACATCATGAGAAAATTTTGTAAGTTTGAAAAGCTGTCGAGTGCATGAAAGAGATTTCCCCAAATTCCTATTCCAGTTAAAAGTTGGCTAAGTAAAATCTTCACGTTTGTAACAATACAGTAAGTTGTCTCCCTTACCAGGCCCACTTAATTATTCTGTGAAAATGCCTGCCAAAATAGCCAAGTCTAATAAGGTACGTATGTGTGTAGGCCAGAAGTTGAGTCAGTGTCTTCTTCAATTGATATCTTATCCCAATAAAGAGGGGCTGGAGAGATGGCTCAGTGCTTAAGAGGATCCAGGTTCATTCCCAGCATACACACGGCAGCTCCAAACTATCTGTAACTCTACTACTAGGTGATCTGACACCAATGCACATAAAATAATTTTTTTTTAAAGATGGTTAGGCAGTTAGGAGCACTTGTTATTTCAAAGGACCTGGCTTGGCTCCTGGTACCTGTTTCACTAAACATTCATTACTTTAGTCCCAGGAGAACCGACACTCTCCATGGGCTCCAACACACATGTGGTACATATACACACATTCAGAAGAAACAAACACATAAAATAAGTAAATGTGCTACATTTCCAGGTCTTTGTTTACTTTTTAAACTATGATTTATCAAAGTTTATAATTGGTACTATTATAATTAAAATTTATTTTAAAAAAACCAAACCTTATATAGGTATGCAGTTACAAAGGTATTTTTAAAATGTTTCCAGCTGGGCAGGTGGTGGTGCATGCCTTTAATCCCAGCACTCAGAAGGCAGAGGCAGATGGAGTTCGAGGCCAGCCTGGTCTACAGAGTGAGTTCCAGGACTGGTTCCAAAGCTACAGAGAAACCCTGTCTCGAAAAACAAAAACCAAAACCAACCAACCAACCAAATAAATAAATACATAAAATGTTTCCAAAGCTGGGCAGTGGGAGTGCATACCTTTATTTAACCTCAGCACTTGGGAGGCAGAGGCAGGTGAACCTCTGTGAGTTGCAGGCCAGCCTGGTCCACATACGGAGTCCCAGGAGAGCCAAAGCCACACAAAGAAACCCTGTGTTGAAAACAAACAAACAAACAAACAAACAAAAACCAAAAAAAGCAAAAAAAAAAAAAAAACCAAAAAAACAAACAAAATAAATTCCAGAAGTTTCCTAGATGGCTTGGTCGGGTCTACCATGTGTGTTTCATTGTTGGGCCTGGCAGCAGAGCAGATGTACTTACTCAGTGAGTTATCACTCACAACTCCCCATTTTATTTTTTGAGACAGGATTTCTTACTGAACCTGGAGTTCACCAATTCAACTCTACTGGCTAGCCACCAAGTTTTATCTGTGTCTCTGCCTCTCCAGCCCTGGGAATGAGTCTTCTGGCTTTTTATGTGGCAGCTGGGAGTCCCAATCCAGGTCCTCATGCTTCTAACAGCGATGCTCTAGCTTCCTTCCATCCTGAATATTCCAGCCTTGAACTAATTATGGCCAAGGACAACTTCTACCTTTGGACTTTCAGTTCTCCTGACTCCCCTCCTTCCAAGTGTGAAGACTAAGAAGTTTATGAAGCACTGGGTGGGATGCTGCTATGTAAGCATTCTACCAGCTGAGCTACAGCCTCAGTTCCATCACAGACATTCCTAACTGGAAGCAGTATGGATTTGGTTTGTAAATTCAAGAAAGTAATACAATAATTTATATCTCAGTTTATTTTGACTGCTTTGATTACTACTCAGATGCCAACAACTTTACCAATTGCTGCTTTTCTGGCACCTGTACAAATACAACATGATGAAAATGGTAAATAATAGCTTTACTATTACAAAAATAGTTTTAATTTTATGGATCTTCCTAGAGGCCAATAAGTAACAGACATTTACCTGTTTCTTCTGTTCAGTGGGGGACAAGCATTTGGCACCAACCTTCTCTGCTTCTTCAAAAAGGCTGTCAATAAAATATTCACAGTCCCTTTGTTGATTACCATCGAGGGGTTGATTGTTAGGAGGTCCTGTTTCACAAACCCTAAAAATAAAAATAAAAATCAAGTGCTGTAAGCTTTAAGTTCCTGAAGACGTAATCCTGGAGAAGCCACTTAACACGTTTTAGTCTAGACCAGTTCTATAGACACTTGGGGAAGGCTAACTTTTTGCTGTGTAGGCTTTCTTTTGTATTTTAGGCTGTCTAGTGGCCCTTGACATTTATCCACACTATCGATAACAGGAACAGTATGAAGGCACAAATGATAACAAAGCAGAGTTACACACATATACAAAAATGTCGTAATAAATCTATTACTTTGGAACTTAAAATTTAATTCAAAAGCCTCAAACCAGATGTTCATGCATGAGTATGTGTATAGGTGTGCGTGTGTAGAAGCTGCAGAGGGCAGAGAACAACTTGTGGGAATTATGGGAATGCCCTTACTCTTTCCACCATGTGCTCCCAGGGATCAAACTCAGGCTATCAAGCTTTGCAACAAGGGAGCTATCACTTGCTTCAGAATCTTAAAAAGGGCAGTAGGGGGCTAGAAAGACAGCTCATAGGTTAAGAGTGCACTGCTCTTGTGGAGGACCTGAGTTTGGTTCCTACCATCTGCATATGGCACTTCACAACACTATAACTACAGTTCCAGAGGATCTGACACCTGCACTCAGCTACATAATTAAACTTTGAAAAACACATTTTAAAAAAGATCTCAGTAGAATTTAACAGTTGTTTACCAATCTCTACTTAAAGTGCTAAAATAACTAAAAGTAACTTTATAAATGCAAAATGTGTCTAACACTAGTCCAAAAGCACAAAATAGCACATTTATTTATTCATTTATTCATTCATTTATTTATTTTGGGGGACAGGGTTTCTCTATGTAGCTTTGGAGCCTTTCCTGGAACTCACTTTATAGACCAGGCTGGCCTCAAAGTCAGAGAGCTGCCTACCTCGGCCCCCAAAGTGCTGGGATTAAAGGTGTGTAACACCCATCGCCCGGTTACACTTTTATATTTTGAGACAGGGTCTCCTATTCCAGACTGGCCTCAAACTTTCTAAGTAGTCAAAGATGACCTTGAACTACTGCCGCCATCTACCAAGTGCTGGGATTATATTCATGTTCCACCATCCTGGATTTATATGGTGCTGGGGACTGAACCCAGGGCCTAATGCATACTAGGCAAGAACCCTACCAACTAAGCATATACCCAGTCAAAAGTACACTCATTATTTTGAAGGGTTCAAGAAAACCCCTTTCTACCCCTACACAGAGTCTCATTATTGTCAAAGCTGGTCTCAAAGTACTAGGCTTAAGTAGTCTTTATTTACTTATCCATGTATCCATCTATCATTCCATCCATCCACCCACCCACCCACCCACCCATCCATCCATCCATCCATCATCCATCTATCTATCTTTGCCTGTGTTTTTTCGTGACAAAGTTTCCCAGTAGCTATGGAGACAGTCCTGGAACTCGCTCTATAGACCAGGCTGCCTCGAACTCACAGAGATACGTCTGCCTCTGCCTCCTGAGTGCTGGAATTAAAGGTGTGCATCACCACTGCCTGGCTTAAGTAGTTTTTACTCAGCTTCCCAATATGTTGGGACTATAGGCTTGTGCTCAGCTTCAAATGACTTCAAAAGGGTTACTACGTACTTTTCGGTGCAAAAATTAAAAGTGATAGTACATCAGGAAGAAACTAACAAGTATTTATATTTGCACACTCACAATATTCTCCACTAATGAACATTTTAATAGCCCACTTCCTTTTCTATTTGTTTTTTCATTTTGAGTCTCATATAGCCCAGGCTAGCCTCAAACTCTATATAACTGGCGTTGATCTTGAATTTCTGATTGTCCTATCTCTACCTCCTGAATACTGGAATGCCAAGCATGTGTTATCCTGCTTGGCTTTCTGTTGTTCTTTATTTTGGATTTGTATTTCATCATTTAAAAATATTACCTAAGATTTTGCTTGTCAGAAATGGATTCTGAGCTTTTGGAAGTTAAGCATAGAATTTTTTGAGAAAAGATGAGATATCATGGTAACTCTCACTAACAGGAACTATAAGGTAGATACACTTACTAATCCTCCCTCAAGTCTATGCTTCTAACCACAATACTCTACATTACATGTGCCAACTCACTCAATCTTCATAGTGATCCTAGAAAGTTTTATTTTACATTAATAGATAAAAATAAAGTTTAAGTAAAATTAGTTTAAGCAAAGCTTATGCTGTGAACACCATATCAGACAATCTCTCAAAACAGCCATCATTGTATTGTTATTAAATGTTAGTGCTCAAGGTAGGCGTATAGCTCAGTTGGATTTGGCTCACTCAAAAGGACCTGAGTTTGATCCCCATCACCCAGGTGTGTAGGATGTAATAGTGAATCCTAGAACTCAAAGGAGAGCCAAGCAGATTTCTGTGAGTTATAGGCCAGTCTGGTTTACAAAAGTGTTCCAGGCCAACCAGGGCTGTCCTGGAACTTGCTCTGTAGGCCAGACTGGCCTCGAATTCACAGAGATCCGGCAGCCTCTGCCTCCCAAGTGCTGGGATTAAAGGCGTTCGCCCCCACCACTGCCCAGCAAGGCAAATACTTTTTACTTTTCCAGGTAATTCTTTCTCCTGTACACACAGCTAAAACATTCATATTATCAATATTAATTATATCTTCCCCAAACAATATGATATCTCTGAAATGTTGTGGGATATTTGATCACACTGTGTGAAGATGTGTCACTGCTTTACTTAATCCGCCTTAAGGCACCTTCTAATTGGTTTAGTAAAGAGCTGAACAGCCAAGAGCTAGGCAGGAGAGGTGGGACTTCTGGGCAGAGATAGGCAACCCAAGAAAAATTGGAGAGGTGGGGAACTCATCAGAAGACTCGGAGGAAGCTGGACATATGGTATGGAGGAGAGATAAAGAGCCACATGGCAAAATGTAGATTAATATAAATGGTTTAATTTGGGAACAAGCCCACCCAAGATAAGGTCAAGCTTTCATAATTAATACTAAGCATTCGTGTCATTATTCAGGAGCTAGTGATTCAAAGAAAGTCTGACCACACAGAAAAAGTTATATTGTAAAATGCTATCTAATAATAGTAATGATTTTTTGCTTTAATCAACATAGCTGTGTAGCAGTATAACATACTTTCTAAAAGTCCAGGCCTCATGGTTCATATTTAGATACCTTTACTTAGTTGCAGTAAGAAAAACTAAGTCTCCATATGAAACTTAAGTTTCTATGATTTGGTTTTCTTGTCTCTAAGATGCAGATACTAGGCTTGGGATGTAGCTCAGTTAGTAGAGTACTTGCGTAGCATTCACAAAGCCCTGGGTTCAATCCTCAGCACTACATAAACCTGGCATGGTCATGCATGTCTATAATCCCAGTACTTTGGTGGTAAAAACATGATCAGAAGTTCAAGGTGATCCTTTGGTGTTCAAGGATAGCCAGGGCTACTATGAGACTGTCATAAAAAAGAAGTAAAGATACAGATGCCACCAAAAATAGTCCTGAAGACAAAATGAAAAACTCAATATAGTGGCATGGTGACATATGCTTTTAGCCCAGAGAATCTCTATGAATTTCAGGCCAGCCTGGTCTACAGAGCAAGTTCCAAGACAGCCAGGGCTACACAGAAAAATCCTGTCTCAAAAACCTAAAAATAGTTTTATGAAAAACTCAATAAATCTAAAACAAAACAAAAACTCAATGACTAACATTGTAAATAGATGAGATTAGGCCAAGGGGGGGTGGGATACGAGGATTGAAGACAAAGCTAAAGAATTATACTTAGACCAGGAGTGGTAACCCAAGCCTTTAATCCCAATAGAGGCAGGCATATCTCTGTGAGTTCAGAGCCAGCATGGTCAACAGAGTGAGTTCAAGGACAGCCAGAGCTATATAGAGAGACCCTGTCTCAATAAATCAAGGCTAAAACACACACACAAAAAAAGAAAGAAAGAAAGAAAGAAAGAAAGAAAGAAAGAAAGAAAGAAAGAAAGAAAGAAAGAAAGAAAGAAAGAAAAGAAGAAAATATACTTAGGGTTCAGTAAATTGGCTTAGGCTATAAAAGTACTTACTTTGTTCAGAACCCACATCATCGTGGAAGGAGAGAACTGACTCCACAAAGTTGTCCTCTGATTTCCATACACACATATGGAATATAGTTGCACACAAATAATATATCCAGATAGCAGTTTTTTTTAAAAAACAACTTTATTCTATGTGCAATGGTGAAGCTGTCAGACTGCCCAGGAACTGGATTTACATACACTTATGAGCTGCCATATGGATGCTGGGAATCGAACCTGGGTCCTCTGGAAGAGCAGTCAGTGCTCATAACTGCTGAACCATCTCTCCAGCCCCAGATAGCAGTTTTTAAAAATATCAGCATAGCCTGGGCTGGTGGTATAAGCCTGTATCTCTAGCTACTTAGCAGACTGGAGAAGTTTTTTAAATTCAATAAACTTGTGGGTAACAGAGTGAGTTTAAGGCTAACCTGAGCAATTTAGTGATGCCCTGTCACAAAAAGAGCTGTGAATAGAGCTCAGTGGCAGGGGGCTTGCTTTGCATATGTGAGGCGCTAGGTTCAATCTCTCCAATGAGAGAAAGGATATTAAAGAGAAAAGGTAAACCTGGTCATGAGAGGAAGAGCTCTAGGATACAGTTAAAGGAACAAACTTTTACTACAACCTATTCAATGCGGCTATGAGTAAAAACTACAACAAACCACCCTGAAATATACTATCACCACCAATTTGCATAAGTGATCATGTATAATTAAAAGCTGCTTTACTGTTTCTGCCAGTAACATGTAAAAAAAATACAACAAATAACAATGGCATTAAATTCATTGCTTGGGTTAACTTACCATTCTTCTTTTATACTGTCAAGGTTATCTACTTCTTTCATTCTCTTTCTGCTACTGCAAAAGTAAAAAGAAGCAAAAGTTAACATTTTCAACAGCATCAAAAATTTATTCCTATTTATCAGTATTTTTTTAACATGTAAGTTATCATGTAACCATAAAATAGTTCTAAATGGGTTTGAACAACTGACCAAATTCAACATGGTCACTTTCATCTAAAACAAAACAAAGAAACACAGGTGGTGTCACATGCCTGTGATCCTAGCACCTGGTAAGCAGAGACAGGATGAGTTCAAGGTCATCTTCAGCTTTGTTGCTAAAGATGAGCTTGGGCCCTGAGAAAGACCCTGCTTTTTTTAAAGAAAGAAAAAGAAGGAAGAAGGGAGGAAGGGAGGGAGGAAGGGAGGGAGGGAGAGAGAGAGAGAGAGAGAGAGAGAGAGAGAGAGACCTCACCACCTCACACCACTGGGGAGGCAGAAGCAGGCCAATCTCTGTGATTTCTAGGTCAGCTGGGGCCATGTAGTGAGACTGGTCTCAAAACAAAACAAAATAAAAAGATGAGGGAATGGAGAGAACTTCTTGTACCTGCAGAGGACCAAGGTTAGATTCCCATCATCCAAAGGGCAGCTCACAACCACTGGCAACTCCAGTTAGATTTACACATGTACTGGGTGGCTGTGTGAGTCATCAGAGGAAGGAGCCTCAGCTGAGGAAATGCCTCCTTGATATCTAGCTGTAAGGCATTTTTTCATTTAGTGATCAATGGAGGGGAGGCCCAGACTGCTGTATAAGAACATGGGCCGAGCAAGCCATGTGAAGCAAGTCAGTAAGCAGCATACATCCACGGCCTCTGCATCGTTCCTGCCTCCCTTCAGTGATGAACAGCAATGCTGAAGGCTATATCTAATAAACGCTTTCCTCCCCAACTTGCTCTTTGTCGTGCCGTTTCATCATAGCAATAGAAACCTTAATTAAGACACACACCATTCTCTCTGACTTCTGGGGCACCTGGCACACACATGGTATATAGACATTCTTGTAAACAATACACCCATTCACATTAAAAACAAATAAAGAAAAGAAAAAAGGTCCTATAAAACACCAACAGTAATATTTTAAATGGAAATTTTTTTGGCTTTGAGTCCCCCTTGCTTTGCATAGGGTCTTTTTCTCTGTATCTGCTGTATGTGCTTCCTCATCCCCCAATAAACACCTTTCTTCAACTGCTAAAATTAATATTTAAAAGTTTTTTTAGGTGTATACATATGTGTTCATATAGCACACACATATGAGGGTAGTATGCAAGGCCAGAGGCCAATGTCAGGCTTCTTCCTGGATCCTTTCCCACCATATTCCTTGCTTGCCCAAGGAATGTACTTTATTGACTGAGTCATTCTGCAGCTTCCAAAGGCTTTTCACTGGTTTGTTTGCTTTTCTGAGACAAGGTGTCACTATGTAGCCATCCCAAAGGCTTTTCACTGGTTTGTTTGCTTTTCTGAGACAAGGTGTCACTATGTAGCCCTGGATGGCTTAGAATGTTAGTTCCAAAGACCCTCATTCCCATTCCTGTCCTCATTCAAACCAGTTTCCACACTGCTATCAGAAGAAGAGTGGAGTCAGCCAGTCACCAGACAGATGCAGAAGCAGGATATGTACAAAATGAGGCAACACACAATGAGTAACATGGTAGAACTTAGATAAGAAACGTGTTAATTTAGGTTGTAAAAACTAGTTAGTAACAAGCCCAAGATATTGGCTGGGCATTTATAATTAATATATGCCTGAGTGTGTTTATTTGGGAGTGACCACTGACACAGAAAAACTCCACCTACAAATGCTTTCCTACATGGGGCCGGAATTACTAAAACCCGATAAAGCTTTAAAATAGGGATTCTAATCCGGGCAGTGGTGGCGCATGCCTTTAATCCCAGCACTCAGGAGGTAGAGGGAGGCAGATCTTTGTGTGTTCGAGGCCAGCCTGGTCTACAAGAGCTAGTTCCAGGACAGGCACCAAAGTTACAGAGAAACCTTGTCTTGAAAAACCAAAACCAACCAACCAACCAACCAAACAAACAAACAAAAAGGGATTCTAAACACACAAAAATGGAATCAAACATACCTTTTTGGTAACTGCCTTTTCTCTGGTAGGCTCCTGTTTAAGCAAACAAAGGCGCAGCTCCTTTAAGAGATGGCTTCCTGGCTCACTGCTAGGGACCAAAATGGGCACAGCTCTTTTAAGAAGCATTGCTACCATAACATTTAAATAGGGTTTATGAGAAGTGGGCGGCACACTATTTGGTGGCACTGAGGATCCCCAAACTCCCCAGAATTGGGATGGTAAACATAGCTCGCTCTCAACAGTATCTCCACCAGGAAGCTAGGCTCTCAGAGAACCAAGCAGGGCAGAGCCAGCTGCCAAAGCTAACACTTTGGTCCTAGTCACTCTGCTTAATTATTTAAAGGCTCCTATGGTTACAAAAAGATTACAGATATGCAATAAAGAGAGATCCAGACAGATAAAAAACTTCTAAATGGGTTATAATGTGTTTAAAAAATATACATAGGCTTGGGAGGGAAAAGAGAAGGTAAAGACAGTCATAAAGTAGACTATATATAGTTTTAAAATAATAGAGTACTTAAAAAGAAATAAATATCAAAGAAGCTACATAAAGATGGAAAATACATGGGGTTTGGATCCTAATATGTTATTGTATTGTTTTTAAATGTTTTTGACTGCTAGATTATAAAAGGTACTAGATTAAACCAACCTATATATTTTAAAAATATCTTGACTTCAAAATTTAAGTCAAAAGATACGTCATTTTATTTCCACAGAAAATCAGTGGTTGTGGATTCATTCAAGGTTAAAGAAATTCAGAAGACACCCTGAAATCCTGACTAAAGACATAAAGAAATAAATCTAGAAAACCTACAAAAATACATAACCTGTATTTTAACCTACTCAAACATAAAACAAAAAATCAACTTCTGTACAATGAACAGTCTATACCTGTATTAATACAGATATATACATCACCTTTAAAAGTTCCTGTATTTTCAGAATAAGCGACCAGACACAAATAAAAATGGATGGCCCAGATGATCCAACATCCAAAATGGCTTAAAGACTGAGATGATCCAATTTCACAAAATACTACAGCCAAGACAACCATTATTCTAAAGATTTTCAGGGCCCAAAGATTACCAAATCCACCAAACAACAGGAAGTATTCTAGAGAATGATGCCCACATTCCCAAAATATTTTTATGTTTTTTTCAATGTTGTGATCACTTAAGGGGAGCTGGTTATAAAGTTGTTATTGATAATAGTCAAAAAAAAAAAAAACCCTAAAGAGATTAGATCTCAGGGATCTCATTCTGAAAAGCAAAAGGGGAGATATAAAAATAAGAATAAAAGGGTAGATTATTGAATCTACTTTTAAACCAAAAGGAAAAGGAAAAAAAAAAAAGAATAACTACTATCTTAAATATTTCACATTGGTATAGATTTTGGTATATTGATACAAATTTAAAGTTAATTTTGTTATACTGTGTTTATATTTCTACTCTTGTTTACGGAATTGTGCTCATGCAGCTCATTTAAAACAATGTATAATTAAATACAGAATAGTAGTCATCTATAATAGTCAAACTTACAGTCATGTTAGGTATGTTTTCCAGATATATTTAGATAATCTTCCAACACTTTAAAGGCCTAGAGAATATGACATTTAATATGCTTAATAAGCTAAGGCTTTTCACAAGAGTGAGACATGTCTACTCCTGGCAGCACCCATTTACTTTGGAGAAGATAATGAATATCAGAGAAACTCCATATGGAGTTTGACTTCCTTATGGTAAAAGCTAGCCATTTGGGCAAAGAAACTGCCCTTGCCTCAACTGTTGACAGTATACTGTTCAAACTGAACCAGCAAGATGCAAAAAAGGCAACTGCCAAACTTTGCCAAGACAAGGTAGGAGAGTCCTTCAAGATTCCCTGCTTCTCAGGAAAGTCTGTCAGATATACTAGGCTTGTAGGCCAACATGCCCCCATGTTACAGAAGAACCTAATGTCCAGGAAGCCAGATGTCCCTGTCATTAGGTAACATTTCAGCCTTCTGGGGTCTTTAATGGAGTTGAAGACTAAATAGTTACCGTTTTCCTTAGTTATGATAGAAGGTAAATTAGGCACAAAACTTTGGAGTTACAAAGATAAAATAGATAATAGACTATTTTCTCTAATTTTGCCAGATACAAATAAGACTAGATATTCTAACTGTAATTCTTACCTGATAACTGGTTTTGTTGCCTATAATCTTACTATGCTAAAGTTAAAACCTTCCTTTTTAATTAAAAAGGGGGGGGGAATGCTGTAGAATAACCTGTTTATATACAACCATTCCAACTGCTATTAGAATAAGGTCCAAATAAATTCTTTGGACAATATTACAGGAAAACTAATATAGGTTTTCACATTTTTACCATGGCTGCTCTTAATAGGTTGCAATAAAAGCATGCTCCCTTAATTGTACCCTTAAAGATCTCCATTGTTATGATCATCACTACTACCAGGTGTATGCTGAAATAGTCATTATAATTAAAAGTTACTTTATTATTTCTGTCAGTGATACACAATAAAAACAGGAAGATAACAACATAGGTATCAGATCTAAGGGTACCGCGTTTGACACACAAAAGGGCAAGACCACTGACTGAGTCCAAAATTGAGTATAGGCCCAGTTCAGCTAGGACCATAGGAGCATTTCTGGATGTTACATAAAAGCCAACATTTTTCAGGAACTTGTGAAACTCGTTCCCATACATCAAAAGCAATCACTTCCCTTACCTCTGGCAAAAGGGACACATGACTTCATTGACATATACTTGTGGATGCATATCAAAACCCATGCAGACTTCCAGGCTCCCTCAGTTCCTATTCACGAGTACTTGTTATATCTTTCCAAGTCCATGCTAACCTCCCCAGACTTCCCTCCTTCCAGATACCCCTTTGTTCTCTTTATAATGGCAAGGACTTCCCCCTGCCTGGCTATTCATCTTGGTCTCTAGCTATGGGCTGGTCTCCCTTCTCTTGTTGATAGCCCTGGCCATGTCCAGTCTGTTTCCATTTCTTGTAAACAGAGACTGCACTTATGTTTCCTGGCCGCCTAGACCCAAATAATCACATAGAAACCATATCAATTACAACTATTTGTCCAATGACTCAGGCATATTTCTAGCTAGCTCTTATATCTTAACACATTTCTATTATTATTATTATTATTATTATTATTATTATTATTATTATTATTATTGTTTTTCCCCCCAAGACAGGGTTTCTCTAGCTTTGGAACCTGTCCTGGAACTAGCTCTTATAGACCAGTAGACCAGGCCTCGAACTCACAGAGATCCACCTGCCTCCCGAGTGCTGTGATTAAAGGTGTGCACTACCACTGCCTTGCAACACATTTCTATTATTTTATATTTTACCACAAGGCTTATGGTTTGTTACCTCTTGCTTCTTGTGAGGCTACGTGGTGTCTGCCTGACTCTGGCTTCTTTCCTCCTCTATCTCTGCTTGGATTTCCCACCGTGCTATAGTCTGCCCTGCCACAGGTCAAAGCAACTTCTTTATTAACTAATGTGCAGGTGAGGGACCTTATACAGGGATAGATCAACAGTTAGAATATGACATGGCAGCATATGTACAAATTAATGCAGCTGCCAGGAAAGCCTGGAACAGACTTCTATCTTCTAAGGGACAGACAGAGGAGTTGTCTAGTGTAAGACAAGAACCAGATGAATTGTTTCAAGATTTTGTCTCCAGACTGACACAAGCATCTAATAGGTTGATTGGAGACACAGAAGCAGGACAATTAATAGTTAAACAGCTAGCCTTTGAAAATGCTAACGCTAGGAAACCCTGTCTCGAAAAACCAAAAAAAAAAAAAAAAAAAAAATGCTAACGCTATATGTAAAGCAGCTCTAAGACCTTTCAGCAAGGTAACATTATTGATTATATCCGAATTTGTGCTGATATTGGCCAATCGTATACACAAGGAATGGCCATAGCCGCTGCCTTGCAGGGAAAGACAATTAACAATCCTATCCTATCCTATCCCAGCAAAGAGATCAAGACCTAGGGAGAATGCATGTTATAGGACCTCCTGGAAGCTGTTTTGGATGCAGTCTTATGGGACATCAGATCAGACAATGTCCTCATAAGGGAGTAAATCCGAGGGCAAGAAGGGAACCAGGATTATGCAGGAGATATAGGAGAGGAAAACATTAGATTAGCAAAGTGTAGGTCAAAGAGATGACCTAGGGAATCCTCTTTTGGGAAACGGACAAAGGGGCCAGCCTCAGGTCCCGAGACAAAATTTTGGGGCAATTCAGCAACCTGTGCTTTCACAAGGAAATCCATTCAGGACCTTTGCAGAGCAACCCCAGGCAGCACAGGGCTTGATCTCACCTCTTCTGTATACACAGTACTGACTTCTGAAATAGAGATGCAAGTTCTCCCCACTGGAGTTTATGAGCCCTTACCAGAGGGCACGATAGGGCTATTATTGGGGAGAAGTAGCACAACTATGCAAGGAATTATTGTTGCCCCTGGAGTCATTG